>NW_009919891.1:18619-27327 GCF_000696875.1 Nestor notabilis
GGAAGGGGAAGGGGAGGGAATGTACAATCCATAAAGAGAAAGAAAATTGTGGTACAAAAGTACCAAACGCATTCTCTGAACACATAAAAATCCCCATATCACGCATACATAACAGCAAACATTTCTTAATGACAGTGATTTTTTTAAGGTAACTTTAAAACTGAAATTGAAGCACACAGAACCACTAACACAGACAAACTTCACTGACTGGGTTGTGCAGTAAGAAATCCCAAGGAAAACTTTTTTTTTTTTTTTTGGAAGTGTTTGCCTCACTAATTCCACTTCATACTTCAGTGCTGTTTTACATCTTTGAGTACATTAGGATGGGTATTTATATCAAAGGCTGAGGCAAATGAATCAAAGGACAAAGACAAGACTATAGAGAGCAGATTTCCTAAAACTGCATACCAGGCAAGCGCAGTGACTTCTATTACCTAATTAAAGGATCCGATTTCAAGTGTGGCTTCTTTTCATAGAGCCAGCAGAACTCCAACAAGCTGAACAAAAGTAACCTATTTCTGTGAGACAAAATGCTCCAGTAACGCACAAAATTCAATGAGCCTGAATCTTCGAGGCAGCATTTCATTACTCTCACATCTCTGCGACACAGCTACATTTCTTCACCATGCCTTAAGGAATTCACATGACATCAAATTTCTACAGGTTTTACAACTACATCTGTTTCCTCCCACTTCCACAGCCTGTAGCTGCATGTACAAATGTAGCCCAGTGCAGCTATGCATGCATGGTTCAGTTCTTCTCAGAAAAATCAGATGCAAGAAACATATAGTGCCAAACATGCGTTTCAATCAGTTCCTGCCCAGTCTGTCCCCACAAGCTATGGACTGCTGGGAAAAAAGTGCATCTTTACTGGACAGCTCTACACAGAGCTTCTGATTTACAGCACTACCCAAGTTCAGGCAGTAGCTTCCCTACTTAACTTAATAAAAGACCTTTCTTTGCAAAAGCTAATCAAGAAAGCAAGATGGGAAAGGTGCATTTTCCAGGTCTGATCAAACTGGGGAAGCACTTGTAGGTGCCTGTTCTGGACTAAGGGAGGGATGAATGGGGAACAGAGAAAAAAAGAGTGACAGAAAGGCTCAGGGGGAGAAAACTAAGGACAATTTGGGGGGGAAGGTGAACAATAGGACAAAACAGAGAATAGAAACAGACCCAGCTGAGAGTAACTTTTTATATTTTAAGAGACCCTTGGTTATGTCTTGGCTCAGTTATATCTGCAAGATATATTATTTCTCACAGGTTTTCTTGCAGTAGCCTTTTGATTAGGTGGCATAGTAATAAATGGGGAGATAATTTGATGTGTTGGACTTTTATTGCTAGTGAGGAATAAAAGGATTTTCAGCTCCCTGCAGTACCGACAGCTGGAGGGGGGAGGGAGAACTCCCCCACATTAAACCAGGAGCAAAAGGAGAATAGGTATGGATTTTTCATAAAAATAACTTCAGCAATAAAACAGAGCAGCACGGAGTACACAGAAGAATTAAAACATGATTACCAATGGAGTTAAGTTGGCCTGCCATTCTCAAAAAAGAAATGTGGGGATACGCACACACAGTTTTCACAAGTACTGGGAATTCATAGGTGCTCTTTGCATCACCAAAAACTGTAAGTGCTCCGAACTGAACCCCAGAGCGTAACCCACATGTACAAAGCAGCAGTGCTTCCGTAAGTGCCACCTGCTTTACCCAATAAACCCTCCACCTCCTGTTTGTCAAGACTGACCACAGATCATACACATTCGTCCATTTTGTTCTTCCTGTATTTGTATGCAAATATAGTAACTACAGAGAAGCCAAGGAATAAAGAATTGTAGAGGTTTTAGAGAAGAAATAAGTGACAAAACCTGCCCAGTGTTACTATCCATCGCCGTACCGAGCGACAGAGCCAGGCACTGCGGCGGGGCTGTGTCACGGGAGGGCGGGCTGCCCCCTGCCGGTTCCAGGCCCTCAGCCGGGCTGGGGCAGCTCGGGGAGAACATACATGAAAGAGGGCAAAAACAACGGGACGGAGGGGAGGAGGGAACAGAGAGAGCGAGAACCGGCGGGGGGATACCAAGGTGGCAGGAGAAGGGTGAGGAGAACCAGGATCCCGAGCAGAGCCCACGCCGCAGCGGGGAGGGAGCTGCGGGGAGGCTGTTCGGCTGGTGTTGCCGGTTTGCTGAGGCCGACATGGTAACGTTGCCTCTATCACTGCCGTCCAGTAGACGCGGTTTGCATTTGTACCTCATTTTGCCATACTGATCCCACCACTAAAACCACACAAATGCCATTACTTGAACTGAGCCTGTGAGGGTTTTCTTAAAGTAGCTTTGTTTCACTGGTACATTGGAAGCTTCTGATAAAGAAAAGCTATGTAGATGGTTATTTAGACCATTTAAAAATAAAAGAACACGACAAGCACATCTCAAGAATTTCTATCCGGCTTCAAGACGGTTCTCTGTTTCCAGAGAAGTCAACAGAAAAGTTTTGTTAAAATTGAGACTTTTTACAACAAGGCACTAGCAAGCGTATCATTGCTATAAAGATGAAGTGTGCTTTCGTCACACCCAACCCACAACAGCCTGCACCAAATACAACTGAATTTGATCTTCCAGAGTCTTTGATGTTACCTGAACTCATTACTACCAGGACTTTCTTCATCTAAAGCAGGTATATAGTTATGCCAACTGTCAGGCCACAGTCAAATGAAACAGACTGTTTTGCAGCACTGCTATGGGCAAACTACATGAGTAAAAACAATCTAAAAAGAAAAAATCTTACCACGTGATGAAAGGACACACACAATGACTGTTACCTTGCACATGAGCATGGGACAACAGTGGTCTTAAACTGTGTTATAGGACATCCCTATTGCTAAACCCACCCAAAATTATTGTGGTTTTCTATGCTGAAGTCAGTGTGCAGTAGTTACCAAGCTTTTTCCACAGATATATATCCTTGTAAGCTGCCTCCTGCACCAAATGGTTAAGGGACCTTGGGCAAGTAAGTACACTTAGACAGAGGTCTCAACCCTTTTATTTCCCCACCTTCCCTGAAAAGGACTGGAATACCCACTTTGACACAGACTACCTAAATAATGCAAAAACGGTGAATGCTAACTGCAGGATAGTTGTAAATGTGGCAAAGAGCCCTGACAGACCAACTAGCAAGACCACATAGTACATGACTTGGATTTTTCATGTGTTTAGGACATCTGGACATCTTATACCAACTCAGGGGGGGGAAAAAAAAAAAATGGAAACCAAGTAGTAATTTACCTCACAAAGGAGTAAATATTTAAACTTGAATGGCTGAATGGTGCCTTAAAGAAAGACAAACACTCCTTTAATAAAAGCATACTTTGAGAAGCACAGCTGTTTTAGCTACGATTTTAGTTTGCTTTATATCCTACCACTTTAAGTACGTTCCCTAATTAATGACATCATGGCATTATGATGACATGTGTATAAGGATAAATTATGATTTACATACTTATATTTTGATTCAAGTTAACAAAGCTTAATCTTAGTGCTATATTCTGTCTTCAAATATCTACTGGATGATTACAATATATGCTAGAAATTTTGAATGTTGTTTTGAATTACTGGAAAGTAATTGAAAAGTGAAAAGTAACTCACTGACATTACTGAGGATACCGGAGTGGGGATTAAGAATATATCTATATATCTTCAACCATATTCGATAATCTATAAATACCAATCACTTTAAAGCAGTAAAAGAATTATTTATAGTAAAAAATAACAAATATCATGCACATGTTAAAGAAAAATAGTCAAGCCTTAGGAAAATGATTTCTGTAGTTTACAAAAGATAAAAGGACTCAAGTAAGTAGGCTGCAATTTAAACCCCAGTGGATTTCTGCTTGGCCTGATTTGTTCTAAATCCTAGACATGGTATTTCTTGATCACTCATAAGTAACATTAGGTATCTTCATTTTTATGGTATCAGATCTCCAGAATAGGCACATTAACCTACTTTTTCAATGATTATGTAAAGCCACCATCATGAAACCCAGGAAAAATATATATATAAAAAACATGCTATAAAAGATACAACTGCCACAGTGCTCATCTAACAAAATTAGATTTCCACAGAACTAAAATCAGCTTGGACATTGTCTGATTGTTGTTTGCTCCTACTTTTCCTAACAGAGTTGTAGACTTCTAAGGAAAACCCTTAGCACGTGGTTTACAAAATCGAAAAATAATTTAATGACCTTCCCCATAACATGCAAATTGCAAAGTTAAGGCACAAGAAAATCAATATAAGAGCCTTTCAATATACCTGGTTCTTAAGATATACTATAAATGACCGTAGTATCTTTGCAAATTAAAATTAAGCAGGTTTAATTAATATCTTGTACTATGTCACGATACTTCAATTTCCCTCGAAGCCTATCTTTTTTCCTCCAAAACCACCCCCGGAGGACAACCAGTGAACAACCAGATCCAGCAGAGGGCACGATTGCTGTTCTTATGCGCCTTCCACATTGCAGATAGGCTTGGTATCGTTTGTGAGGTTACCACGCAGACTTAATAAAGGCATCTGACGTGAAAAAAAGAGAACCCAGTAGCTTCAAAATGCCGGTTTTCATTTTCAGCAAGGAATTAATAATACCCTAGTCTTCCTCCTCTTCATCATTCTTTTTAATCGACCAAATAACTTGATAAACACAACTGCTACGAACAGCACCTTCATTAACACGCATAAAGTCTAACAGCACGCATAAAAATTATTTTAAGCCCTGCACAGGTTTTGAGCCTATGTGATAAGTTGCCACTGGCTGAACCCTGGGGAACGCAGCCTCGTTAGATTTCTCATGACAGAAACACAGATGTTTAACCTGCAGACCCCTGTCTCACGGATAATAGGCTACTGGATTGTTCTTCATAGTAAAGCAAACCAGAGCTATTGTAAACTTCACAACTGGATCACCAAAACGAGCATTTCACAATGAAAGGAAGTGTGAACTGCAGTCCAGCATTCTTAGTTCATAAAATCCAAATCCCAGCTTTTTTTTTTTTACGAAACATGCTGTGACCTTCAGCATCCGCAAATATCTACAATCCTTATGCTGCAACTCAGCTGCTCTGCAATGAATATATTTCCAAGAGCATACTCCACCAGCACTGCAATAGCAAGGCTTGCTGTGCCCAAGCTACCCAGTAAATATCAGCTCTACTTAAGCATCTTCCAGAATTTCAAATAAAGCCTTTTATGTTTGACTAACACATTAAGGTGCATAGAGAAAACCAGGAAGAAATAAACACAAGGTAGAGATACTTCAGAGACTTACTTTCTTCTGAAGAACAGAGATCTTACTATCATTGCATGACTTAACATGTATTCACTTTTTCATTGTTTGCTGAAGGATAATTCAGAATTAAAAGTACTCTGGATAGCTTTTATATGAAAGAACCAAGGCAAGTCCGCAAGTATAAGATAAAATTCCATCTACTTAAAAACTAGAGTTGTCATTAAATTTAAACGTTTACCTTCAGCCCTATGCTTGTTAGCCCTCCTTCCACCATCCTGTCTGAGCTTTTGGTCAGCCAGGATGTAGACAGACTTCATAGGTGTTAACCTTCCAAACAACTATGCTCCCTTGTGCTAGTAAGAAGTGCACTTTCTAAGACAGTATGTCACCAACTTGCAACAACTCCCAAAGGAAACCGATACACCGCGTAGAGCTACAAAGTAATCATGTTTGCAACACAAACACACTCTGTGCTAGAACTCCAGTCAGTGTAACAAAGGCAAAGGAGCAGGTTGAAGCCAGCCATCCAAAAGCAGTCCAACTCACTCAGATTGTAAACTATAATTTCCCTCTTCTCCCTGCAGCGCGGGAAGTACAGATTTATTTTCAGACAGACTCAGAACTCAGCAGCTGTGGAAGCTGCCTCTGTTCCTCTATTATAATCTCCTTCCTCCAAGGACATACCTTGTACTCCTGCACATTGAATCTCCAATTCTGAATCTCGCTTTCATGTGTTTTAAATGTGGTGGTCATTCAGCAGCTGAGGAACTACAAAAAGGATCACTAAGAGGTTTCTTTGTTGGATGGACATCATGTCAGTAAACATCAGAGGTCAGAATTAAGACCTGAAAAGGCAGTGGCGGTCTAAACAAGGTGCCAGATAGAAGAGTGAATGCATTATGAAAAATTAACTATTTCACATCGACTTCTCATATTGATTTATTTAAAACAGAATTCTAAAATTCTTAATTCTTAAAACAGAATTCTCTCCTTTTTCTAAGGCTTTGTTTTCTCCAAACTGTAGGATTCAAAACTGTTAGAAAACTACCTAGAGAATCATAGAATAGTTAGGGTTGGAAAGGACCTTAAGATCATCCAGTTCCAACCCCCTCAACACCTTGCACTAAACCATGTTGCCCAAGACTCCATCCAACCTGGCCTTGAACACCACCAGGGATGGAACATTCACAACTTCCTTGGGCAACCCATTCCAGTGCCTCACCACTCTTGCTATGCACAGTGTCTCTTCCAGGTAGATACTCTGAAGGAAAAGTTTCCTGGGACTTATTTTCTGTAGTCAGGATATGATTTTGTCAGTTATGGGTGTTTAAGACTACATGGATTATACTGTTTGTCCAGTAGCCACAATTTAAAAGAAAAAGCCATAAATGCTACACATTACACAGTGATTTTCAGTCAAGCTCCTGTAGCCATGTTTCTACAGTAATAAGATTCACAACCTGCCACAGGGAGGAATTTCTTCCACCAAGTTATCTGGACAATACTTACAAACATAAACACTCCAGAGAGGCCTCTAAATTTTTAACTGAACTTGAGCTCATCTGTCTTTCACCTTATGCCAAAAGCTGTCTCCTGAATTATGGCAGTATTCCCAATTCACCTTGAAGCAAACACTCCTCTGGGAATTTCAATGGCTGCTTAATATTTCTCTAGATATATTCTGATGACGAAAAACACAGCCAAAAAAAAAAAAAAAAAAAAAAGTAAAAAAATGAAAATCAGCTTTCAGATTATTTTTCCTACAAATTAATTATCAAAAACTCCATTAATTAATTTATTCCGTTATCTTACATGATATTATACTACACTGTAATTCTTGCTTTCAGTATGGCACATGATTTTATTAGTGTATTCTATCAGTTTTGATGGAGGTTGAAGGCTTCCGGGCGGAATCTTTTGTCCTCTATCTAATAAAGGTTATTAAGAATTTAAATAAGACTTGAAAGTGAGGATAATTTAGACACCAAAGTAATGGCTATACATATTTTACAACAGTAGTTCATTAGTGGGCTGATATTCAGGCAACGAGATTAAAGCTTCTCATTTGTTTAACTAAATAGCTTTCCACCAAGCTCCTGCAACCCCAAACACAAATTTAAGCCCATATTTAAATTGCAGAATCCTAAGTAAGAAAGAAGTGTAAAACTCTGCCTTTTGTCCAGTATCTTTGTGGTTGCAAGCAGCAGCTCTAGTCAGAAATAAAAGAGAGGACTAGTCAAACTGCAAACACATCCTCATACTACAGCTCTTTAAAAATTCTAATTAATTAGACCAAATATGTCCATGGACTCTAGCACCTGCACTAGCACTGCCAAGGCTTTGCAGCACATTCCACAGCAGCAATCGGACAGATGCTCAACCTGCCTCCCTTTCTCTCCATCTGGGACTTACACGCACCCCTGTGGGCTGTACTATGCCATACTGATATTACCAAAACTAGTGAGCATGCCAAATTTATTATATGCATACTATAGAAGTCTAAAATGCTTTATTTATGCAAGCTTACTATTACTGCACACTCCCTGGAATTCATGACAGTGATGAGACCTGAAACTACAGTAGCATCATCTTAAAGAATTATGCCCCATGCATCAACTAAATATTTGCTGTTTTATTAATTTTCTAAAACAATAGATGATAAAAATCCAATGGTCCTTTTAAACAATCTACATAGTAAAATCATGGCCAGCAGCCAATTTGGACTGAAGTGATTACGCTGAAGAGGTATCTGGGGTCCTTTATATTCTCTACTTGGTGACCCTTGGAGTGGTTTAATGAAAAAATTTCATGGCATGTGAATCACCGAGCAGGAAAAAAATTACTAAAAGCTGATTACATTATCAAACTGTAACACTGCACCAAATAATTTTAAAAGAATAATAAAAGTATTTAAACTCTGCAACACCATGGAACATGTTTTAAAGTTTCAGCTAACAGCAACTTGCACTTTCCTTTTTCATACATTGAAAAACTGAGTCCTAAGGAATGTGTAACAAACATGAGGACACGCTACTGAAGAAGTAAAAAGCCATTTCATTTCTAGATCAGTTGTTTTCAGCAAGGTTAGCTAAAGCATGGTTCAGTGCTAATAAATAAAACCCCCATATGCTATGTAAACAAAGGACTGGAGCTTTTTTTAAGTAGCACTCCAGTTTTGACCTAAGAAAGCGAGCCAAGGAGACAGTTTGTCATCACTCAGCGTGTTTTCTCTGATCCCCTACTTGCACAACTACTTTACTGTCTGATTGAGGTGGGAACCATCTATCAACCACCTCCCCTCTGTTTAGTTCATCTCCCCTGTCCCTTGCCCTGGCACCACTTGCTGCCTTTCCTGCTGTCCACATGGTCTTCACATTTGTATCAGCCATGGTGCTTATTCAAGTGCAAATCAGATCAGCAGAAAACGAGAG
>NW_009919891.1:27358-41723 GCF_000696875.1 Nestor notabilis
CAGCTATCAGTAACAGAGCTAGCAGCCTTGGAAACACAACAGACACAAAACTGTGGCTTATCAACTCCTCATTTGACAAAACCTACTGAGCAGGTAGTGGGAGGTTAACTTAAGCTGCTGCTGTGTCCATTGCACTGTGGCAAGAGAACTTCTGGCACCAAGCACACAGAGGGAGAGCGTTGGGACTCTTCACCAAATTATTTCTGAAAACCCAGAGAGAACCTGGGCTGTGACAAGTGCCACCTTCGGGGACCAGCTGTCCAGCAGCAGCCTCTGCACTGAGCCAAAAGCTCCACTCCACTGCAGTACTACCAGGGTCTATACTGGATCTTCAAAGACCAAGTATTGCAGGTGTGTCCAGTCATATTTTTACTGTCTGAGGCACTTTTATCACCAACACACAATTGTTTTGAAACCCAGACTGAAGTGACTTCATACCCTGCAACAACATTCCTCCTCATACTCTTTGTCTTACCAAAATACTAGAGGTATTAATTTCACTTCCATACTGAGTGTGGTCGAAACAAAAACCTAGCTATTCTTTTGCATTTATTTTTTAGATTTAAAATCTACTTACTGAAAATGTCATTCAAAACCCATGTCTGCCCTACTGACATGAAACTTGATTACGATGAGCATTGTTTCACCAAGAATCAGCTGAAGCACCTAATAATTTTACTAGCTAGTGAAATCTATATATGACAACATTATAAATGGCTTTGTTTCCATTTCTCTTTTCCTTTGTACAACTTGATGACAGCTTCATTTTTTTAATATTAACTAGAAAAATAAAAAACATAAGGTTTTTCCCAAGGATTATTTTTAAATGGCCCTAATAATTACCTAAACACGTACCTTTTGCTTTGTCCTTGTATTGAAAAAAATAGGCACAATTCTGCAAAATTAGCCTGACTGATGAAGATCTACACCAGTGTGTTTCAGAGGTTAAAAGAGAACAACTGTGGCTAAAATAAACATTTCTCAAATCACAACATATTTCATCATGCCTTGCAAAATTCACAGTGTGATGTCTAACTTGTTTTATGTTCCGTTCTGTACTACATGTTACAGCCCAAAACTAATTAGGATGCATCACAATATTTCTAGATCTAATTTCTACAATCCTGTATTTGAATAATGCACACAATACACTGCAACTTTAAAAATATAAGTAGTTCTAGAAAGAATACAAATATGAATTTACATGTAATTACATGCAACCTGTCTACTTCAGAAGTTACATTCATTCTTCTGTATAGAAAAATTAAGCCGTTTTTACAGAAGCATTTTAGTCACTATCAGAATAATCTAAAATAGAGCTTTCCCAGAAGAAAAGCATCAGGAAAAAATCCTTCTAGTCCTTGTCACAAAAAAACCCCAAAAACTCCTCATGCTTGCAATTCTGTTGGTAAATGATTGAATTAATTGTAAAGCTAGAAGAATTAAAGCCTTTAGTCAAGAATTTAAAAACTCTCTCAGCTGTATGAATAGGTCTAACAGAAACCAGACATTCTAACCCATCGTACTATGCCAATTCTCTCAAGAACAGCTAACAGCTCAGGAAAAGATTCTGACCAGACAGTATTGCAATGGACTTACATTTTTAATCGATATTTTGGAGAAGAATCACTAAGAAGATAAGGTTTTTCCCTCAAGCAGCAAGAATGCTGGAGAGTGAGATCTGTTATGTTTCTAAAGCTCACATAAAATTTTCTTTCTTTTTTCTCTTTTCCTCCTAAGAGATTTCTTTCTTTTCCTCATGATGGTGAATAATACCTGATTTCTTGTATGTACAAACCCAGCATTTTCTGCAAGTTTTACTAGCCAGATCTTAGCTGAGAAAAAGGCCATACTGCTTGCTTTTCTATTTATCAGATAAAATTATTTTCTCACCAGAAATAAATGTATCACATACAAGGTATGTACACAACAACAAACATATCACACAGGAATTACGTCACACACAGAAAACTATCAAAATTAATGTGATACATATCACACAGGAATTATGTCACACACAGAAAACTATCAAAATTAATCTATTAATCTTCTTAGCTATAAATCTGAGCCTACTAATCTTCATATATATATACTAGTTAAGAGAACTATATATATATTTCTTAAGAGGAGATGACTAGTACAAAACTAGGAGACGTGTGAGGAAAATGAATGACATAGTAACTTCTGAAGCAGCATATTAAAAATGGTACAAGACAATGAAGACACGTTCTAGGAGTATTCTGTATTGGATCGGGCCCACTGGAGAACAAAGGGCAACAGCAGGAGGACAAATTCAGGGCCTAGGAATATTGTTGATACTCTGACAAGTAAATATTTGCAGAAGCTATTGTTTTTGGTCAATTCTCATTCAGAACAGTGTTAACTAACAAAATCAGAGTCTACTAAAGACTGTTTTAATTAAGGCTTCTCTCTGACCAGTCTCTAAACATGTAACTCTAAAGTTGCTACAAGTTTACAAAAAAGAAAAGGCATGATTTTATTTCTCCCTCCCCGGCTGCTAAAATCAATATAGTTGCTTCCATCCAAGTAACAGAACTGCAAGAGAAGAAAAAAGTCAGCTTCAAGCAATTATCCATGTTCATAAATCTTTGTTCACAGTCACATTAACCTTACCTCAGTTTTATATAAGCATGTTGCAGAAGAGTAAGAGATCAACAGCAAGGCTTTTATTTACTTCAGATAAACTGCATAAAAGTACATAATCACTTTTTCAAGCATTTACTAAACTCTATTTGGCTTGTATTTTCACCAAATCACTCATTTGTGTTTATCTCAAATGCAGATCAGCATTTGTTACCACATTATTATGGTAGTCTACTGCTGCACATGACTACTCATAAATATAATTCAAGGAAACTAGCTATGCAATGATACCTTAAAAATACACATGTTCTTGCTTTAACTAATAACCACTAGCTCTCTCTAGTTCCCACACAGCCATGATAAATACCTAATGGATGTACAGAATTCATTTTCTCATGTCAAACTAAGTTTTTAATAGGCCTCTCAGGCTTGTTGAAATTTCTACAAAAAAGTAGTAAAAAATATCTGGAAAGCAATTATTTTCTCCAATCCTCTCCCACCTAAAAACAATGATTCTTTCCACAACTCAACTAGCAAAGGGAAAGCATCCAGCAGTTACATGAGCTCTTCCCAAGATAGAAACTGACATTACGCCTCTCAGTCTCGTGCCGATGTGCATGAAACTAGTACAATGAGCCCTGACATTTGTCATTGTACTTAGCTACAAATGCATTACAAGAAATTACAAGGGATGCTATCAGAAAATTGCAAATCCAGAGTGTTTCACTTAGTTACTGTAATTCTTCAATGCTGTTCCAATCTTGTGCAAATTAGAAGCCACTTACAGCTCTGAAAACTGACAGGAAACTGAATGAGGGTTTCATTATGCTTTTAATACTCTTACTGGGTTACTTCCTATTAAAAGATTCTTAAGGAGGAACTATATGGCCTATCTCTCTATTCATGCCAGATACAAGCACTAACCCAAGACAGTTCATTACACTTCTAGAACAGAAAGCCCAACCAAATTCCCTTCCTCAAAGGGAAAGTAGCAATAGCAAGAAAACATCCTGAAGAAGCTAGGAAGGAGATTTGATTTACATTGCATCAATATCATGAGTGCTTTCTTCATTGCTAAAGGAACAACATTTTAATCAAATTTTGCATTTATAAAATCACTTTTCACAACAGATTTACAAATACTAAGGGAACTTCCTAGTAGCTCCTGTAATGTACACTTCGTTAGTATTGATTCCAAAACTCCTTCACAGTACAGTGCAGAGAACACTCATACCACTAAACTCACCTGTGGTTTAACGTAATATAAATTTTAAGGACTTGGAACTCTTATACAAGGAAGGCTAGCACAATTCCCTAAAACTATCCCCTAAAATTGACAAGAGATGTCACTATGGACATCTATGCAGTAAGAAAACACGAAGCACGGCTATGGGAATGTGCCTGCATCTCCACTGTGGATTTCAGTTATCATTCCAGGTGGACTCCAACGTGTTGATCAAGTCCCTGAGGCAAGTGGCTGACACAGTGTAGCCTGAAAGCTTCTATCAGCATTGGGGAGCAGGTTTTGTCCTGTGGTGCTCTCGTGTACCTATTACCTAACTTTATCTCACTCTGTATATGCTCAGCTTGTAATTTGGCATAGACTCTCACAAAGCCTGTTTGTCTCAGTGTCTCTTCTGTCTTGCCACCCCAACCTCCTGTCCCTTCCCCCAGCTCCCACCCAGCTGCCAGGCCAGAGGACACAGTGCAAGGAACACACAGAAACTTACTGGGAAAAAGCCGGACATGGTTTGGTTCACAACCAGCATCTCTCATCTTCAGCCGCCCTTTTACAGCATGTAAGCCTTCCAACTGTCACAAGTACCATTATGTGAGTTGTTTCTATGGAATAAAAGCACTTTAAGGCAATATACTGCTTATCAAAGCTGTGCAGAGATGCCGGGGTGGGTGAAGAGGCAAGAGAGAGAAAGGACTTTAGGAGTCTTCAAATTTATCAAGGAAATTCAAAGAGTTAGGACATGCCAAAATAAGGAGATGAAGCTCACTGTGCAGAAAAGCAATCTCCTGGAAATAAAGCATCTCAGGAATCAGTTAATACTATGATCACTCACTAATAGCAGCAATACGTTTCTGTGATTTGTAAGAATATTCTACCTTGCAAATGGGAACAAGTCAATGTTTAAGTTTCTGCTTCTATTAAAAAGAAGAAAGTAAATCTATTTCTTAGTATTTTCTTTTAATTTGTTTCCAGGATTTCAATATGACTCGCCAAGTTAGCACGTCCTCAACAGGTACCTTCTCCATGTTAGCAATCTAAAAATACAACATTTAGCAGCACCACCATTTACACAGAGGACTTCAGGCTATTCTTGCATGCTTGTAATCAAAATCAACTCATATCAAAGCCATGGGTAGCTACTGAAGCTTTTAAGAAGTCAATGTATTTACACAGCATCCAACTATCTTCTCCGCATGTATGTACATATGTATCTATGGGAACCAAGAATCCCTACAGAATTATAAGCTATGTAATTTTAAAGTTCAAAACCTACATCCTCCTGCACTAGGTCCATCTAAAGTGACTGACACCTAAGTGATACGAAGGCATTCCTCCGAATAAAAATTAGTATCTGGCATATAAATCAATTTGGCTGTCATAATTCACCAGCCTATCTTAACAACTCCTGCTTGGCATACGTTCCTTAGGACCATAACCTGATCATGTAAATTTATCACCTGCTGCTGCCTTACAGGGTGTTTGGATAGAGGTGAAAGGTGTTCAGAGGCTGAGGAACTGCAGATAATTCCTTCCTACAACCTCTCCTATCCCCTCTGTCTGTCCCATTAAAAACTGGCTCTGGGTGTAGAAAAACATTTGTGCATAAAAATCCTAGCTCAGATATTGCCTTTAGGCAACAGCCACCAGCTGATGCTTCCCTGCAGCATATACCCACAACCACTTAAATTTCACTAATTCATGATCATGCTACAATCCACAGATCCATCTTTGTTTCCTTTTTTGTTGTTGTTTAAACACATGGTTATTCTGAATAGACCAAAAAGCATTTAAATGAATTTCAGATGCTGCAAATTGCTGCTGAATACTTTTCTATTAAATTACCCTGTACCCTTAAGCAGAGTAAATTAGGATAGCACCATCATCCATTCTCTGTTACACCAACCAGAAACGGATCTATGATGCCAGACAGAAAAGGCAGAGCCTATGCCGAGTAAAGGAACTCAGAATAAACACCGTAAGTGGAAATCCAAATTTGTTTCTTAGTGGATAAGCTGTCTTTGAGGGCTTAGTCCTGCATCCCGGCAGTGAAGAGGAATACTGCAAACAATTCCAGACTCTACATATTTTACAGACAATTCAAGTACATTTAACCCGTGCTTTGGTTATTTCCATTCGACCAGTTTGCATGATCCACTAGACTAGTCTTTTAGCCCCATGAAGCTCACAAAAGCAAGAATCGAGAGCTCTTAGCTTAAATTCTTGATTAGGAGTAAATATTACTCAATTTAAGATAGTAGTAAAATGAAATTCATGAGCAATGTTTGCAGCTGAATGAAATGCTTTGATATTTATTATTATGGATAACAAGACATCAGCAGCACTTGTATATGAAAAATGTCAAACAGTGCTCTTACAGGATAATGTAACCATAAGTTTCTACCCTGAATTCAGTGGCGGGACTTAAAATTTCAGTGAACACAGGATATTTCTTCTATTTCTACTAAACAATCATTGCTGCCATTCCCATATTTCTTGCCTGATCATTAACCACTGACATAATTAATATGCACTCACAGAAGCCCCAGCACAGTTAGAACATAATCGCCTATAGATTTGATTCATGGAAATGTCTTTTTGGAATAACTAAGATAGATTAGATTCCTTCAAGTGTCTTGGATACAGAAGCAACAAAAAGCAAGTGGGGAGTTACCAACTGTGGAGGGGTGCTAATTAACAACTCAATTAAAAAAGGCAAATTAAAACTTTATGGTTTGTTATCCTTCATTGCTTAATAAATTATTTTGTTACACAAATGATTAAGAATGATTATTCTAAAAAACTGAAATACTATCTGGTTTTCTGTATTTCTTTAGAAAGTTCAATAAAATAAATCCAGTTCATTTTCACAATACCCAAAACCACACTCATAGCAGGACTTTACTGCCAGTTAAAAGATTGGCAGCATAAATGTATTATATTTTTTTCTTACGTACAGTACTTTTCTCTTTTTCTTCTCCCCTTTTTTTACATTGAAGAATATATTCTGCTCTTACGATAAAGGAAATATTTTCTTCCTATAGAGTTTTTATTTGATTGGATTTTTTTCATGTATCACCAGTTTTGTGGCTCATCAAAATAACATTCCTTTCAACATCAGTTTTCTTGATACATTCAGACCTTTTGGAGCTATTGTTTGATAGTTCAGGACACTGATAAGACAAATTTTACACTCTAATAAGATTGTTCTTAGGGGATATTTTGACAAGCTTCAAGAGACTATAGAATTATCCATATTGGCAGGTTTAGAAGATGTTTATAGATACTTTTAGACAGTTTGAACTGCCCCTTGAGATGATATTTGCAAGTCTATGTTCCTTATTGTGCTAAACTTCTACAGAGAAAACACATTAACAGTGGGTAAAAGTAGGAATGTTAACATAAATATGAATATGCTACTGGAAAAGGGAAGCCTTCCATTATCTTGAATAAAAGCTGTTTGTTAATTTGTAATTCTGTGTAATTAAATTAATAATTAAAAAGTACTACATGGCTGGGTTTTTTAGGAGAGACTCACAGTACTAAAATTATTGAAAGTAAAATCTTGAGCACTTTTAAAACCAGTTCTTCTCTTCCCTTAAGGTTCACAGCAAGGTCAGCATGAATTTACATACCTGGCTATGCAAGCAGGACCTTATCATCACTGGGATTTTGGTAGATTGTAGTCTTTCCTTGTTTTTGAAATCACACAATATTCTTATTTGACCATCGCTTTAAGCACTAAAGTAAATTATAATTTCTCCCAAAATAAAAATCTTGGCTTGTATGCAGAGTGAGGAAAAAGGGATCAACAAAAATACAGTTTTATAGCACAGTGTTAACTGATACGCCAACTAATGAAAAAGGAAGGAAAATAAGTTCAATGTTTTTTCTAGTAGAAAAACCATTAGAGAAAAATCACAAAGTCTCTAAAACAACAGACTAAATTCAGCATTCCCTATTCTCTCCCCCTAGCCTGTGTACTTCATGGATAAGAAAAGAGTCATCTCCTTCCTGATCTCCTCTCTTTCCTGCCAGAAATTTCTGCAGGTTAAATATGTAAGGAACATCTGCACTAATGAAGAGACATATTTAACCTTGAAGACAACAGGCACCATTAGAAGTGTTGTAGTAAGCTGCAACCACATACATACACACATTTACAGGCATATTAGATATGTAATACCTCACTTTCCATTTGACATGAAACTCTATCCCCTTCTTTGGTCTTCATATACTGAAAGCATTGAGGGGTATAGAATTTTCAGAGCTCAGATTTGGGAAAATAATTAGATACAGGGAAAAAAAACAAACCCTTCTTTTTAGTTTCTCTTCCACAACAAATGCCAGTTACCCACTGTCTAGGTGCACATTATCAGAGACTTCATAGATAGTTTACAATGAGAATTATTTGATGCTATAAAACATTGAAAGTCCTACTAGACTATTAAATGACAACATTTTCTAGATAAATTTTCCCCATTCATAAAATTTGAATTACTGGTTAGTTACAAATTACTGGAAAGATGGTCCTTTGCTCCTATACAGAAGAATATTTTTAAAAACTGAACACTTCTAATATTTTTCATCAACATAACAAATTGCTTCCATGACAGAACAGCAAGATTCGAAGACGGTAGTAACTATTTCAGTGGAAAACAAAAAAAAGGGAAGTTTTTTTTTGAAAAGTATATACACAAGATATATGAAAGATGAACTTCTCATTCATCATTGAATATCATTTTAATGAAGCTAATTTATACACAATAGATTTTATCATCAAGAAATTCTATTTATATAGTACTTATCTAACCAGTTCTACTTATACAGGATCCACTTGTTTTATTAACAAACATTTCATTTTAATCTTCCTGAGCATCTTCAATTACTGCACAGAGACTTACTCAGCAGAAACCAGACCTGAGTTTCTGCATGAGAGCAGGCTGTTTAGCAAGACATGCAACTTCTCAGCAAAACCATGGAAACAAATTAATGCGTACTGCTGACAACAAGCTAAGTTAAAGACAGGGCTTCATTATAAGATTACTCTTCATCATTTCCAGTTGTTAATCAGAAGCTTGGAATGTTTGTTTTCATTGTAGTTTGGGGATTTTTTTAGGGTTGGGTTTTTTGGTTGGGTTTTGGGGTTTTTGGGGGCAGCGGGCAGGTTTCGTGGTTGGGGGAGGTTTACAGTTTATTATTAACAACACGTTTTGATCGTGATCTTACTGGTAGTTTGATGCATCCTGGCCAATGCCCCTAACTAAGGCTACTCTTACGAGATCTAAATTGAAAATTTAGTGTCAATCCCATGCTGATTTTATGACGTGCTCATTATAGAAAGATACCACAGAACTCCACAAGGATTTCCATTTCACATCTAGCATCATTACTGAATAAAACAGTTCATTTTCCTGCATATATAGGATTTAGAGAATTAAATATTTATATAGCATATGGACTGGGCCAGATTTGTATATATATATTTGGCATTTTTAAACTCACTAGTACACATGGAAAAAATTTCACCACACAAATTCATCTTCAGGTCTGAAACAAAAGCTGCAGTTTTGAAAACTAAATAAACTTGAGAGTAAGGTTAAAAAATACAGTATCTACAAAGAAGGGAATGGTTTAAGGAAAGACAACAGAAGGAGAGGAATGAAGGAGGTAAACTAGTCACTGAGGGAGGTAGGGGAAAGGGACAGGTAGGAAGAGAAATCAAATCCATCTATGAACCTTGCCAATGTCCCTAGCATATCATAGTACTGCTTTTTCACTTGAAAGGATATACCTATCTCATGACACTGCACAGCAACTGGATTTGCCAACCAGCCCATTTAGATTACTGAGGTCTCCAACTGTGTTGTCTAGATTCGTTTTATTAATTGTGGTGTTTCAGGGCTCTGTTTTGCCTTGTTGCTTATAATAGTGTTGCTCAGAATATGGAGCCATAAAATCCTGGAGCTGTTTCCATTTTCATGGTGAGGGGAGAAGGATTTATAAACTCCCCCCCACCAGTCTTAATATTTGCACAGAAAACATAAAAGATACATTAACTGAATGCTCCAAATCCATTTGTGGAAATCAATGCATTTATGACTTCCACAAGATGCCCTTACTCAGGGATGGAGGCAGAGGGAGATATCCTTAATCTGTCACTCCTAAACAGCTGATTGGGTAGCTTAAGGCTTTCCAGCTGTTACAGTCTCCCAAGACATGTATGTAAGTATGGTAACTTTGTCACTATTATTCTACCAAGTAATTATAAAATAGCTTCCCTTAATGTATGTTGCATTCATATAAAGTGTTTCCCTTTCTCTTTGACAGTTTAATTCATGAAAAAAATAGATGAAAATATTAAATTAACCATTATATGTATAAACTTTCACAGTTAGCAATTAGCTTTTTCAGATCCTAGCTCAAAGTGAAATGTAGCCATAGAAATGTTTTAACATTACAGTAAAAGATGGATTATGCTTAATTCAGAGATACCATTTTTAGATAGACAGTTAATTTAATGAAATTTCTTTGAGTCAAATTAGTAAGCTCTCTGTACAGATTCAACAGGGGCTATTCAGCCTCATCAAGGTAATGAACATCCTTGCAGAAACCACATTTTTAAAATACTTTCATATGGAAGAACAATAATATGTTGTCCTCAAAACATTAGAGGCAGTACAATAGGCCAGTCAGTAAATACATAAAAAAAAAAATTTCAATCTATATACAGATATATTCTATTATAGAAGTTGCTAACAGTGACTTGCAAGCAGTAATAATTCTTACTTCCCAATATACAGAATCATCTGTATAAAGCCATAAACAAAATGTGGACATCTGAAATCTAATTATGTTTCTTTTAAGTTCAGGGAGAGCAACAGTTAGGAGATCTCAGAAGCAGAAAAACAATTGGGAGTTGAAAGGATACAGCAAAGATAAACTAAGATAAACCCAAAGTCTTGGCATTTCCAATACAAAGGACATAATAAAATCCAAGAAAATAAAGCAGTCTGTGACCACCACACAAAAATGCTCCTCCCACAGACACAATGCAGTGTCTGATGAGAAGACACTATGGTACGGCCTTTCATTCTCCCTGTTATTTCCAGAGGTTCCACAATGTATTCTGTGACCACTTTGGAGCTCAATGCAAATGAAAAAAGCTACCTAATGTATAAACACAACTAGTTAACCGCAAAACTGATGACACGGAAAGCCCCTCTCAAAGACATTATCTCAAGTAGGTGGTTGGTAAAACGCATGCTCCTACTCCACAGCAAGTTCCAGTCCTGCATATTTCGGCAAAGAGCAAAGGACAGGAAGTAGGAAAGATAAGTAAAAGCCATTGAGTTCCAGGTGCAATAGATGGTATGTTGCATGGTTTCTGGTTTAACACGCAACTATGCACAAGGAATTCCCACAGATACTACACTTCGAGTAAAACTATGAGTTCTTACAAGCTGTATAAAAACCTCATATCCTAAGGAGCACACCATGGTTAGAACTGTAAATACCATTTTAATCCAAAATCTTGATTACTAAAGTGATTCTCTTAGTGGCAGCATCAAACCCTCAAAACAGGCACAGCTTTTTTCTTAGGCTTTCTTCTTTTTTTTGATGATGATTACTAATAAGAAGAAAAATACCACATCTCTAAGAAGAGATAAATGAAATAATCTTATCCAAGTGATGGAAGTCAACCCTCATGTCCCTGATGGTGCTGAAATCACACAATGAACACTCAGAAGAATGGCAGCTCAAGATCTTCCTATTGCCAGCTCTTATTTTCACATGCAAAATTGATTAAATGGCTCTTGCTGTGCAAAACCAACTGACTTAAAGGATGCATTATTAATAAAAGGAATTCCCAACAAGTTCTCACTGATGAATTGACTCATGCTGCTGACCTGCAAAATCAGCTGCTTTTACTTTGTTAGTTGATTATAGTTTGATTTCTGAAATGACTTCTCATGCACTTCAATGTCTAAATGCTATATGGAACGAGTTTTTTATTTTTTCCAAAGCCTTATATAGTTTAAGGAAATCGCTTCAAATGAGAAGGCTTCTTATTTAGGCTGTGTTGATAGCATCTGAGTTCTCAAACACAGTAACAAAGACATATGAACAGTCAAAACCTGGCTGCCATATAGGAATTGATCTCCCTGCGGTTGCAGGAAAAGAAACATTTTTAAATTAATATTGATTGTGCAGTATGAAATAACATACTTGTCTGATATACATGATGAATTCATTATTCTGTGAGCAAAGGAAGATAAACCGAAAAATACACAATGACGTAAATGGTTATACTCCTTGTCCAGTAAAAATACAGAAGTATTGACTATCTTCCCAATTGAATACTCCAGTAAAGTAGAATCTCACCCAAAGACATTATCAATTTCAGCTGAATGCTTACAGGTCTCAATTGAGAATTTAGTTAACCATGAAAAAATACAAAGGATATGAAAATGCCATGATAATACGAAAGGTGCAAGGCATCATTTGTACACTAAACTTCAGGCAGGATTTAAATGTTAATTTGAACAATGGCCCAAAGGTTACCTGAACAGAAATACTGTGGTACTGAGTGGCACCAACGGTTTGCTAACAAGGAGTTTCTCTGATGGCAAAGCAGGTCTTAAAAGATGAAGCAAGATCTACACACTTTGATAAACTAAAGCATGCAAAGAAATTTTACAACAAGGCTCAAATAATTCCATAATCATAATAGCATCATAAAGGAGACTGAAGTTTTAGTTTATAATAAATATTCATTATAGGTAAGAATGTGACTGGTATGTTATGTCTCTTCCTTCCCAAAAGACAGATAAACTTTTACTACTTTTAAAAAAGTAATTCTTTTAAACCCACTGAATTAACATTTAATGAACTCTGATTATGTCATAAATTGCAAAATACAACTCCTTCCTATTTTTGGGTAACAAACTTGGAAATTGTGAGGATGGAATACAGTTCATCCCGCATCACATATGCATGACCATGATATTTGTCATACATCACAGATGCATTAAGAGAACTTAACACAGCCAGCAACAAATACAAACCTTTATATACAAGTCTTTAAATACATCTTTAAAATGTCCACACAGCAAAGTTCAGTAGGCCTCAATACCTTATTTATTGTTTCACTTGATAGAATAGTTGCCTGTGTAACTGCAGTTCTTTATACCCACATATTGAACCACAGGTAAGCTCCCACGATGGTTCTGTTGGATGGGAAGCACTCCACAATCTGGCAAAACTAGCAGTTCAAGGGCTGATGGCCTTCCCTTGCCATCAGGGAATTTTCAGGGGAATATAAGCAAGCAGAACCCTGACACTACAGCAGAACGATCCTGCTGGCCCCTGAAAGCCAAAGTCACATGAGTAGAAACTGCTCACATTAGTAACACAAATCTGAAATGTCTACCAAGTTACAATAGGAGCATAGCACACTCTAGACAAGTATTACTAAATACAGCAAAAGGGTTTTCAAATCGTAGAGTGTAGACTGTGTTTCTAAAACCAAAGGTCACTTGACTATTATTTATTACTATCACAGTGATTTATAAGGAAATGCAGAAGATTTCTATACAGCTTTCCAGACATCAGGTATCCTTGAAGTTGCATTAACATGGCTTATTTAGTGCTGTGCAAGGGGTTTCAGTGATTAACAGCATAATCTCCTTGGTAGTCTATTTCACTCTGTTTCTGAAGGGACCAAAATAGCAATTCAACTGCACTGTCTTGCCTAGATAAGCAGTTTTATGCCACCTGAAAGCAGAATGGTGGACTGTTTTCCTCACCCAAGCAAAAGATAATTTTCATACAGATACTTGTATGCCTGATATTATACATTATTACAAATTTAATATCATTTCAGACAGTTATTAAATGAGCCAAGTTATTTGACTTTCCCCCCTCCCCTTCTTCAGCTGTCACCTTCCAGTCAAGCTTTTATATAAGACTTACTGTGACATGCTAAAAACTGACAAAATATTACTGTAGTAGTACTATGAGTAAAAGAAAATCTTTAAAATCTTCTTAAGCAGAGAAATGGCTTCAGTTAGCACCGTGTTGTAATGCAGAAAGTCTGTTTACTTTTTCAGTCTCCATCTTCCCTAGCCTACATACAGGAGCATTAATATGCCTATAAGTATTTACACACTCTTTGAAATACACATAAATACCCGTAATATTCAGCACAAACAATAAATATCAACAGGCATGAAAGAAGACAGACTTAATATCAAGTGAACATGACAGCTTGGCTGCCCTGCACATTCAACTTCCATTGACTTTCAGATTTCCTGTGTTAGCACAGGCTGTGTTTTCAAACCAAGTTAGAGCCTGAAGTCTATTAAAAAACAAAATCAGGATGAGAGGTGTGATGGCACATGTGACTGCAAAACAGGATGTTTGTGTATTTTTCTCAAAGTTTAATCTATTCCTTGTTATGAGTACCACATAGCGCAAACAGCATACCCTCCAAATTTATGATTTAATATATATCTATATATA
>NW_009919892.1:0-301 GCF_000696875.1 Nestor notabilis
CTTGAACACTGCCAGGGATGGGGCAGCCACAGCTTCTCTGGGCACCCTGTGCCAGCGCCTCAGCACCCTCACAGGGAAGAGCTTCTGCCTTATCTCCCACCTGAACTTCCCCTGTTTCAGTTTAAACCCATCACCCCTTGTCCTATCGCTACAGTCCCTGATGAAGACCATGGTGGTTGTGGACACCACTGATGCTCTTGGTGACTTTATCCCCACTATGGGGGTCCTGGATGCTGGGAAGGAGGGTTGCCCCCTCCAACATGGTTCCCACGGCAACAGCCATCGGAAGCCAAAGCATCTT
>NW_009919892.1:756-968 GCF_000696875.1 Nestor notabilis
CGATGCCGCCCCCCCCCGTGCTGGGACAACCCCTACGAATCCCTACCTGCTCACCACCTCGCTCACTTGCCCCTTCCCTGATGGGGCTGATCCTGATGGAAGCTTTTTCGCTATCCCAAAGCTGGAGTCTGGGAATCCATCGGTGAAATACGGATCCTCCTCCAGGTCCCTGTGGGGTCAGCACAGGGGTGTCAGCAGGGCGGCATTGAGGG
>NW_009919892.1:1883-2091 GCF_000696875.1 Nestor notabilis
GGCAGTCCAACCAGCCGAAGAAGGCAGCCAGGCTCTCCTTCCCCGGGAAAGCCTCATCCCCAGCACCCTGCGACCTGCACGGGACACAGCACGTGGGGATGCAGCAACACCCTGTTGGTGCCGGGGGACACCCCCTCCCAGCGCCCGCCTCACCTCCAGCTCGTCCTCTCCATGGCGAGGACATCGGCGGGGTGGGGGGCGGGGCGGG
>NW_009919892.1:2212-4081 GCF_000696875.1 Nestor notabilis
GGCTCTTCTGTGAGGAGGAGGAGGAGGAGAGGCAGCACCACGCGGCTGCGGGCACCACGTCCCCTCCTTGCAGCCCTTTCTCTGTACCTTGCTCTTGCACAGCCCCACCAGGGATGTGACAAGGTTGTGGTCCCTCCGTGGTGAGGAGGGCTCGGCACAGTGGGAGCTGGTGGCAGTGCCGGAGGGATGCTCCGTACCCTCTTCCATGGCCGGCAGCTCCTGCGTTCTCCTCCCATTTGGGATGCTCTTGCCCTGGAGAGGATGAGCATCGCAGTCACCACCTTCATCCCACTCACCCCGAGGAGCTTTGCAGTGCGGATGGAGATGCGAAGCACGTGGAAAAGCTCCATTAAACCCCATAAATGACCCCACACATGGCCCCACACGCCCAGGGGCCGCTCACCTCCAGGATGTACATCAGGAGGGTGGGATCCTGCTTGATCTTCATGCAGAGGATGGCCACAAACTGCACCTCCTCCTTCTCCAAGCCGGAGCCCAGGCGGTCACCACTGAGCTGGAGCAGCTTCTGCAGGGCACGGAGCGGGTGCTGGGTGCTCTCCCACCCTGCTCCGCTACCGGGAGCGGCATCGGGCAGGGATCTGGGCAGCCCTAGCACCACCGGTGGCACCACTGCTGTGTCCCGGGCTCACCTTCACTGGCCTGTGCACGTTGAGGTAGTGCAGGAGCGGGTGCTGCACTTGCCCCAGCACCCGGCTGAAGAAGAGGAGGACCTGCTGCCTCATCCCGGGAGGGTACTGGGAGGGAGATGGGGAGAAGCATCAGCAAGAGCCCCATTACCTGTTTGCATACCCCAGTTCCCCTGTAATCACCCCCAATGGCTTGCAGGGTCACCCAGCAGCCAGCACGGGTGGCTTACAACAACACCCTCAGCACAGACCCTGCTTTTGCTCCCCCAAAATGATGTAAAAGGGCCCATGGGCCCACCCAGGACCTGCCCCTGGCTCCTCTCCCTTTAGCAATAGGGAACTGAACTCACTTCTCTACACTGAGCTATCCCAAAGGGATTACTTCCCTTTTCCCACAATTTTAAAGCCCAGCACTCCAAAAACCCAAACTCTCCCAACCACAGAAGGAGCAGTATGTTCCTGAAGCCCAGGCTGCACCAACAATTAATACTGCATGAATAAAAAGCTATTTATATGGAGCCTCGTTATTATTAGCAACAAAAGAAGATCAGAGTTGTTGTATTTGGACAAAATGACCTTTGAAAGTCCCTTCCAGCCCACACTGTTCTGTAATTCTGTGATATTTTGGGCAGTATTTACTTGGAGAGGTGTCTACAAGCAAACAGGCTGCTGGTGTGAAAAACACCCTTCTTGTGCAGGCAGAGATGTGATGGGGGGCAAGAGCCATTTGGAGGAGCAGCAGGAAGGATTCCAATGGGGATCTTACGCTGAGCAATCCCCCCCGAAAAGCCAAGCATCCCAAGGTCACACTCCACAAGCTCCCCTTGCCCAGCTGGAGGAGCTTCGAAATCAAAGGGACAGAGCAGCACCGTGCAAAGCAGTTGGGAAAGGCGGCGGGTGCTGCTGTGTCAGGGGCTCAGCCCCCCCGAAATGGCTGGTGCACCCACCTCCGCCTTGCCCAGCGTGCTGAGGGTCTCCAGGACCTTGTGCTGCAGCAGGTACTCGAGGCACGGCCCGGCTTCTCCTGCTGGGAACTGCTTCTCCTCATAGACCAGGATGTCCAGCATCTGCTTGAGGCGCCAGGGGATGTCCGTCTGCCTGGCCGGGGTGCTCTCGTCTGCGGGTGCAGGAATTGGGGCTGTGGTGTGTGTCCCCCAAGGCACCGCCGGGGTCGGCAAGGCCAGTGGTGCACGGGGGTGCCCAGATCCCAATCCCGGTGAGT
>NW_009919893.1:0-348 GCF_000696875.1 Nestor notabilis
GCAGCCTCCTCTACAGCACTTCGTGCTGTTGCTGGGTCGCCTCACTCACCACCTGCAGGAGAGAGGCACAGTGAAAGACCATGGCATGCCAGCACCGAAGCCCCAAGCATCGGGACAGGCGCTGCGCTCAGGCCAACCCCCCCCCGCCTCCCTGCCACCCCCTGTGCTCACCTCCCCATCACGGGTTTCGATGGTTTTAATCATCACGGTCTTTTTGGTGTGCACCTCTGAGGCACGCTGCTCTGGACTGGTCTCTGTGGGCAGAAGGACACAGGGGATGGGACCATGGGGACATGGGGCATGTGGGCACAGCAGAGGAGCTGGGACGACTGGGGGGGCTTCAGGAGC
>NW_009919893.1:453-2811 GCF_000696875.1 Nestor notabilis
TTTGCCCCCATCTCAGGTCCCCCTCTTCACAGGGCGATGCTCACCTCGGAAATTAAGTGCAGAGGCAAAGGTCTGGTGCATGGGGATGCTGATCCTGTGGGTACACAGAGGGGACAGATCAGCACCAGTCAGCTCCAACCCTTGGGTGGCTGCTCATGGGGTCAGAGCCCAAAAACCAGCTGACCTTGCTGGTCCCCCCACTTTGTCCTGCCCTCTCGCAGCTCACCGGTTCTCTTCGCCCTCCAGCAGCTTGCGGTACGTGGCAATCTCCACATCCAGGGCCATCTTGACGTTGAGCAGGTCCTGGTACTCACGCAGGTGACGGGCCATCTCATCCTTCAGGTGCCGGATCTCCTCCTCCAGCCGGGCAATGGTGTCCTGGTACCCACTGGCCTCCCCTGCAAAGCGTTCCTCCATCTCCCGCATCTGGCGCATCAGTGAGTCGTTCTGAGGAGACAGGGGGCTCAGTGAGGAGGGGGGATCTGAAGGGACCTGGGATGGGAGCTGGGAATGCTGAGGGTTCCTAGGGGAGAGCCAAGGACTTAGGGAGAGCCATGGCCAACCCTGGGCTGGGTCCAACAGACATAGGACAATGATGGGTGGCTGTCACCCTCTGTCTGCCCAGCTCTGGGTAGCAGGGCAGCAGGTGGGGACAAGCTGGGGAGGTGTTAAGTGACCGCAGCACCCTGTGCGCTGGTGCCCAGGCCCCCCAGCAAAGCCATCCTGCGCCATGCAGGGGGTCATGGAGAAGTGCAGGAGCACCGGACAGCTGCCCACAGGTGGCACTGCCACACTAGTGGCTGCTGGCTGGCTCCTGTGACCATGACAGTGCCAAGGGAGTGTTGTGCCTTGTTTATTTGCAACCACCTTCCCGGTCTGCAACCAGACACCCTGAGCCCTGTACCTGCCTGCCTGGAGCCTCCCAGGCTGGACAGCTTTTGCAATCTGTGCCTTGATCCCAGGGCTCTACCAAACACTTCACAGAAGCCCTGAATGCCACTGGGGGAGACTCAGCCCAAATCTGTGGCATGAGTCCCCCCATGGCAGCATCTCAGAGAGCTGGGAAGAGCTCTCCACCCCAGAGATGTCCAGAGCTCCCTTGAAGCAGTAGGTCCAACACTGCCCGCAGCTTACCGTGCCCTTGAGGGCATCGATCTCACAGGTGTAGGACTGGATCTGGTGCCGGTACTCCAGCATCTCCTGTTTTGCCTGCCGCAGCGCATCATTGTTCTTGTTGGCTGCTTGTGTCAAGTCATTCACCTGGGGAGACACCAGGGTCAGTGGGCAAGGCCACTGGGACGGTCGAGAACTGCTGCCCTGGGGCCAGCCTGGAGCCCACTGCCTCCCACACCTTGGACTTGTACCACTCCTCAGCCTCCGCGATGTTCTTAGCGGCGATGCTCTCATACTGAGCGCGGATGTCCCGCAGCGCAGCTGTCAGGTCAGGCTTGGACATGTCCATCTCCACCTGGATGTGCTGCTCCTGCAGCTGAGCCTGCAGCTCCCGGATTTCCTAGGGGGGGACAAAGTGATACTTCAGGGCACCCATTCCATCCCCCAGCCCCACGGGTGCCTGCAGGAAAGAGGGCCACCCCTGACCTACCTCTTCGTGCACCTTCTTGAGGAAGGCGATCTCCTCCTGCAGGGACTCGATGCGTCTCTCCAGGTCAATGCGTGCCAATGTGGCTGCATCCACGTCCTGGGGGGACATGGAGTGAAGGGTAGTGTGCATGGGGGGCATGTGGGGAAAGGCCATGGGCTGGAAGGTGCAAGGTTGTGCCCAAGACCATGTCTGGTGCTGAGGTCTATTTCCTGGGGGACATGGGGATGGGAGGGGAGGTGGGGGTCCCAAGCCGTGAGAGGGGGACAAGTACTCACAGCTCTGAAAGCAGCCAGGTTGTTCTCAGCCTCCTCCTTCAGCTGGATCTCCTCTTGCAGTCTACAGGCAGAGAGGGGAAGTTAGTGGGGGTCCAGAAGCAGCCCCATCCCTCAGCAACAATGTCTCCCCAAGCTGTCGCTTAGCCCAGTGTGCCCCACTGAGAAGACAGTGTATTGTCCTATATTCCCAGCAGGCGTCGGGAGGGCTGGCAGGGGGCCAGGGGCTCTTCCTCCCATTCCCTATTATAGTCAATGCTGGAGAGAGCACAAAGGCATGAGGTCAGCCCGGTGCCCCAGCCCTTATAGGGGAGAGTGGCTGGCAGCTGGGGGGACAGGGTGCATGGGAGGACCAAGGGATGGTTACCGGCTGAGAAGTCCCAGGGAGAGCAGGACGGGCAGGTCTCAGTGATGCTGTGGGATGGGGTACGGAGCAGGGACCACTGCGGTCCCAAGGTCAGGGCTGGGGATGCAGGCTGTGCC
>NW_009919893.1:2940-4641 GCF_000696875.1 Nestor notabilis
TGTGGGTTTGCTGGGGGGGGTGTAAGGCCGTCGGCTGCCGATCAGGAGGAAGGCGGTGGCAGGGAGAGAGAGTTGCATGGGTGGTGCTGGCACACAAGGTGGCAGGAACCCGACACTTGTTTGTTTTGTGCCTTGTTCCTCCCCTGACATTGAGGGATCCTCCATACTGCCCTCCCCAACCTCCCAGCTTCGGGGGATCTGCCCCACCAGGACCCCAGCACTGGCTGGCTGGGAGAGAGGCTGGGGCTGGGGGGAGGCAGTAGGCTATGTTACCCCCAGAAGATGGGGACTCGGTGTCCCTGGGGCACAGGGGCCAGGAGAAAGGTGCAGACCAGCATCAGAACAAGTGGCTCCCCCTGTGCATCCATCCCTGCCTGGCCAGTCCCTGGGGGTCACTCAGCTTGGCCACCTTTCTGGCTATTCCCTCCTGGCCCCAGTCCCCTCCTTGGCACCAGTCAGGCCCACGGCATCCTTGGGGGCTTCCTGCTGCTCCCAGGGCACTGCAGACATCCACACAGGCCTAGAGCATCCCTGCGGAAGTGTGGCTGGTTCCTCCCATCCCTCCTTTGCATCCGGAGCTGGTGGAGTAGCCCCCCCACCCCGGGTCATCCTCCCTCTTGCTTCCGCCTGCCTGGCTGGCTCCATCCATCTGCCTGTCTGTCCCACAGGGCTCAGCTCACTCATGGGCTCACCAGCCCTCTCTGGTGTGAGCAGGGTTGGGGACCTGGTGAGGGGCGCTCTGATCCCCCAGCTCTGGGGATCCCATGGCATCAGAGCTTGGCTTCAGTGCCATTACAAGGGAGAGCATGGGGGGAAACCCTTGCTGCTGGAGCCATCCCGCTCTCTGGGTGCTACCTGGGCACCTGGCGAGGGCTGGCAGCAGCTATACAGAGTGACCTGATGAGATGCCCAGGCTGTGGGCACCTCCCTCATCACACCTCTGAGACACCTTCCCCCTGCCTGCCCCACGCTGTGGGTTGGGGAGCACCCAGCACTGGCATAACTGGTTGCAGGTGCCCTTCTCTGTCCCAAAACTCACAGCCACCATGCCAGGACCTAGCACCCTGCAAAGAGCCCTGCAGGCAGGAGGCACAGCCAAGTGCTCTCCCACCCCAGGGATGGGGCAAGGAGGACAGAGTAGTGGGGCTGATGGGCTCCCAGCATGGGGCACAAGGATGGCACTGAGCATGCAAGGGGCTGCCAGGGTGAGCTCTGCCACCACCTGTCCCTAGGGGTGGAGCGGTGCGGATGGATGCCCACACGGACATACCAGGGGCCCCCACTCACTTCTGCTTGAGCTTCTGCAGATCATCAAGCAGGTTGTCACGCTCGACCTCAACACGAGCCCGCTGGTTGGTGAGCAGGTCCACCTGGCGCCGGAGCTCCCGCAGCTCCTCCTCGTACATCTCGGCCACGCGGGTGGGCTCCTTGCCCCGCAGGCGATTCACTTCAGCCACCATGAGGGCGTTCTGCTGCTCCAAGAAGCGCACCTTCTCAATGTAGTTGGCAAAGCGGTCATTGAGCTCCTGCAGCTCCACCTTCTCATTGGTGCGGGTCTGGAGGAACTCCTGGTTCATGGCGTCAGCCAAGCTGAAGTCCAGCAGCTCGCCAGCACCTTGGTAGGCACTTTGGTAGGAGCGCAGGGGCGTCACACGGGTGGTGCGGAAGCTGGACAGGCTGGGCACGGCCGAGGTGCGGGAC
>NW_009919894.1:0-14283 GCF_000696875.1 Nestor notabilis
TAAATAGATTTTAAAATAAAATATATTTACATTTAAATATATTTTAAAATAAAAAAATATATGAAATAAAATAAAATATAATCTTGCTGAAGAAAAGCTGTCATTTTTAGAGCTGTTTACTTTGGGAACTCTGCACAACAAATGTTAAGATAAAGATTCAAATCCACAATTATGAGATTTGTTCAAAGTGTGACTTGACAATCCTTACTCTATTTCCCTTAAAAGTAAAAGTTGCAAGGCTGTTTACTGCTCAAGCATGGAAGTTATACACAGGAAGCACAGCAACGTATGACTGAGTGAAGCATAATATGCTTTACAATTTTTATTGAGCAAAACCAAACAACAAAGTTCGAAGAAACAGTCTACCAAATGCAGTCTAAAACTAGGCCTTAAAAAATTAAGCTCCCTGGATGTTTTTATGAATATAAAACATTTTAGTTCCAACAAGCTGCAGAGTTACTTTAACTATAAGTGTTTTTGTTATACATGCAAAGCAATTTTGTGTCATTTCAGATGAATCCTGAAGAAAGAAATGGCTATTACTTTATGCAGTTACTGAGCTTCATGAAATGCAAAAAGTAAACACAGTACCTACAGTGAAAACTTGATTATACGTTTGAATTCCCAACAACTGCGGCATTCACAGCTGAACCAGTAGGGTGAAAAATGACACTAGATCCATAGCTTTTGTAGCCTAAGCACAGTTCCACTGGAAGCATTAAAGAAGCTCCAGCAGAGCTACATCCATTAGCTAAAGCTGTGAGCTATGACTTCAGTGTGATGTTATCCCTGTGTTTAACTCACAGTGAAGATCCAGCACACTTGAAACAATCAAACAATAAATGGCTAAAGTCCCGTAAGATTTGAAGGAGTGCATACTGCCAAAAAAGGCAGTTTTATTTCCACTACTCAGTGCCGGGAAGATACAATCAACCAAGAATGGACAACTGGAGCCTGTTAAGACAGTCGGCTGTTGCTGTAATGACATCTTCATGGCTAAAACCAGAACTGTGGTATTGTTAGATTTTGCTTTTAAGTATTTGCACTTGTCTGGATGAAGCTAAAAAATGCTTTTTAGAACTGCGATCTCCAGCAATTTCTGAGCCATCAGGCAGTTGCCTGCCAATAATACAAATGCTAAAAGCATTTGACAAGGGAACAAAAAGCACAAGCAATGATATGCAGATGGATTTTGAACTAACGGACAGAAAGTCTACCAGAAAACTCCTTTCAGCTGGCCAATTTGAGTAAGAGCACAGCTTTTTCCTGGACTTATTACTATCACTTGCACCACCTCCATTTCATGTACCAGCCAGAAGTAGTCCCAGTGGCCCAAGCTATAAGCAAGCAATACAGCAAAAAGATCTACGGGCTCCAAATTGTGGTATCTGTAAATATCCTGAAGGCCTCACAACTGTCCTTTTCTGCACAGGCACTCTCTGACTTATACTCAGCTTCTTGTCTACCAGGACCGCACATCGTTTTTTGCCAATCTGTTTCCCTAGTAGACTGGACCCAGTGTGCACATGGGGTTATTTCCATTCCAGAAGCAGGACTTTGCACTTGTACTTGTCCCGTTCACTCTCCTTCAATTCAATAAACGCTATTTGGAGCAATAACATATACCATAAAACACATTGCAATGAGGAAGAAACACATCCTTGTTTTATAGTAGTGGTACCAACACTAAGATCTTTCAGTGCTTACAAAGGATAAATTACTAGATAAATAACAGCTTTCTCAAACTCAACTTAAGCAAGTGATCTGAAAACAGCAGTGTTACGCTGGTGTCATTACTTCTCTTGTGTCACAACAGTGCCAAACAAATTACTGGACCACCATGAGGGGGTGGTGCAGTTAATTCTAAATCCTTGTGCTAGACCTAATACGTTGAATGCTTAGTGCTGGCAATACTGAGTTCAGGACAAAGTATAAAACATGACAGGATTTGGCTTTTTGTTTTTGTTGGGGTTTGTACTTGTTTTGGTTTTTTTATTTTTTTGTTTTTAAAGGGAAACACATTTATAGAGGGATTATCCAAATTTAAACTACTAAATGCCCCCTCTTCCATTCCTCTGCCTCCAGAATTACCATGGCAATGGCATTTTCTTGACACATTTGGACTCTACTGATTCAAGGCAAACGTAGGTTCTCTGGTGATATCTGCAGTTAAATAGAGCAGAGTAATCTGTAGCTCAAATTACTTAATCTCTTGTTGTCCTTCCCATTATAGCCATTCCCCTTCTCCATGACTGGTGCTCTGGGTTTCCTACAATGAACTCTAGATCAACAGCTCCACCATTCCAGATACAGCTACTGAAGAAAATAATGCCTTTTTCTTGATTTTTAAAAAATGCAAATCAGGGGTAACTTCCTGTCACCCGCTAAGAAAAATTCCTTTCCTTTCCAGAGATTTGCTAACTTTTCTTGGTTGAAGTCACACAAGCTCTCAGGATTAGGCCTCTAAAGCTAATAAATTAATCTTATTCCCCCATATCACTCTGCAAATGGTGTTGTGCTGAAGACTCCTGCAGAAGCCACTTACCTTGGAAACAAAACAGTCTGCTATAGCCACGGGATCATTTTCACAGTTTTCCAAATCTTGAAGAAGTTCACTAAAAGAAAGAACAGGAAAAGGAAAGACAGTTATGGCACACCTTGGAATAGACATATATGTATATTCGGGGCCAGACAGTGCTTCACCATTCATGGCAGTGAAGCCCAAAGCACTTAACAACACAGAGTCCTAAAAAGGGAATGAGAACCTCTTTCATGCCCCTTTTCCCCCTAGATGTAGCCACTGGCATTTTTTGTTTGAAGGCAGAAGGGCACCCTAAGGAAACGGTACTCCTGCATACTCAAAAGTCATCACAATAACCGTGGATTGCTGATCTCTTAAGCAAAGCTAAGACCCTTCCTTCAGATTAACAGCTCTTCTACGATTCTCACAGTGATACTGTCAGTCAGTCGTGTAAGCTTGTATAACAACTAACACAATTTTAAACCAACAAAACTTAAGATAGCGAAGCACATGCCCTGCCCTATAAAGATTTTGTATGTTCCAGGAGGTTTACTTGATTGAGGAAAATGAGGAGATGGTCTGAAAAACACAGATGAGAACCAGGGAGGTATTACACGTACAAGAAGAATGGCAATAAGTTCACTCCGAAAATTCATCTATCTTTAGTGGGTCTCTTCACTGAAGAAAAATGGTTAGCCTGGCAAAAGATTTCTGGAAGGGAATATATAAATTCTACATGCATAAAAATAAAACCTCACAGACAGGATTTTATGATTTTGACATGCCAAGCAGGAAATGAATTCATTGTAACAGGAGCAAAGCAATAAAGGAGCGTGTTCACTGTTGTATGAAACTCAGTTCTCGAAAGCCAATTCAGTAAAAGAAAGAGTTCAAGCAGAAGAAAACCTCAGAGGTCTCTCCTTGATACAAGTAGTCTTTAGTTTTACTGAAGGATGTACTTGGGAAAATGAGAGAAGGAACCGAGTTTTCTGCCAAATTGTTTTCTGATAGAACTCCTTCCCACCCCCATCAGATGATTTTCCACTTAGGGCTACTTTTTTCCCAGTTCACAGCTGGTTCCCTGAATGAGTTTTGCATAACAGTTGCTAAACCTGTATCTGGGGAACTATCCTTTTCCCTTCTAAGCAGACACAATTTCCCTCTGTAAGTAAGAAAAGGAGTAAACCAGAAAAGTTTCCTGACTTGTTCTTTGCTTCTCTAATTACTGGAGGAAGGAAGGGAAGCAATCAGCAATCAGTCACAAGGAACAAAGACAGACAAAGACCTTAGGTTCAGTGGTCACTAAGCCACTCTGCACAGCAACAATGTAACCTCCACACCTCAATTTCTCCCTTCATCAAAATGAGAATAAAAATATGACCTCTGCTTGACACCCCACACTCATGAAACATCTTTGTGTCAGCAAAAGAAGCTGTGGCAATGGTGACCATAATGGTTACTTATAATGACTGTGTTCCACACGTGAGTTTTGGAAATAGCATCAGAGACACTGAACAGGCTCAGAGGATTCCCACTGTCTGGCAGGCAGATGTTTTTCTGATGGCTTAAGGTATGTAGCACCTTGATGGCCATTTTATTCCTATTGGTTTCCTATAATATCACATTATTTCTCCTACAGGACACAGTAATGCAACACTTAAAAACTTTATATATTCATGCAATAAGTCAAGGCTTATACAGTAAACATGCTAGTGGTTTGTGCGTTCAGCTCAAGCCCATGGTGCAAAGGCTGTGCTTTAAAAGATTTTGGTATCTATGCTGCACTCTCTTCTGTCTCACCTAGCTGTCAAGAATGGGATTGATAAGAGCAGCTGACCTCTGTAAAAATGTGTCAAGCCCAGGAATCCTGTAAAATTTAATTAAATCCTTATACTACCAAGCTGACATGTGAAAAAGCAGGGCTATGATTATAGGCTACATCTAAGTCCCTGGCAGAAGAAACAACAGAGAAAAGCATTAGTTCTCTTCACCTGAATATCCAGAGGTTTTATGCTGTTCACAGGTGGTATCACAGCTCTTGGCCTCTGTGCCTCACTTGTGCCAACCACCAGGCAGGAAGGGAGCGTGAGGGAGCATTGTTAGAGGAACTCCATCTCTTGCAGCTGAATTGCTAACAAGACTCAGACTGAGGCATGCCACAAGTTCCAGTCCTATGTAAGACCAAGTACTGAGCTATGCAGCTTGGGTTTTTGTGGGCTGGAAAAATCTGAATCTGTATGATCCTCCTCAATAGCTAATGCTAACTCATTTGGAATGAGAGACATAAACATAAAGAGACTATTTTTCATGCAGTGCATTAGTTATCTTTTCAAGTCAAATGAATAAAAGTCTCATTATAGTGTCCTTTAGGATGCTTTGATTTTTTTGGAGTACGAATTATTTTCAAGACGATATACTTATCTTCCCACTGTGGGTGAAGACTTTCAGTAGAACAAAGGGCAGGTTAGTATCAAGCTATTGACTATAGGAGGTCAACAGGAAAGAGATAAACACATTTATAGGTCTGCAAATAATCACCATATTTGCACACACAATTCAGACAAGGCACTTTTAAAATTCTTTATTCATTTTATGTCAACACTGCACCATTTTAAAACAAGACACAAGTATTTTTCTCCTCCATCTTGATCTGAACTGGAGCAAGCGAGAGATGGTAATGAGAGATGGGACATGAGACAGGCAATTTTGGTGGAATGGAAGGAATGCAAAGATGCAGGAAGAAAACAACATGGTTTGTCCTGAACCAGTGACAAAAAAATCCCCAAAACCCTGTTGATGACCAAGCACTGTGCACTATAGCCATAAACAAAATAACAGCATCTCTGAAAAACTTTGTTCTCTCAATGCCTGATAGAATGCAGCATTCAAACAAAAAATGGACATAACAAGCCCAATCTGGTCTTCATGGCAGAATACTTTCACCATACAAAGTTCTGGAAAATTAATCTGAAAAGTTCCAACTTTCATTAAAAATAAAAAAAAAAAAAAAAAATTCAAGAGAAATTTAGCCTTCATATAACTTCATTGTTATGGCCCTGCACTGTACTTTTGTGCTTCAGTAGTCACTGGTGGACAAGGATCATGCAGAATAACCTGTGTCAGCAGCACACATTACAGCTTGGCTTCTCCTAAGAACATCTGATTGTTGGTAGAAGTACTAAACTTGAGCACGTTCCTCAGCAGCATTCCCATTTCAGAATCAAGTCATGGTATCAAGTGGAGAATTTATCTTGATACTGTAGGGAATGTCAACAGGAAAGGCCAGGAAAAAAAGGCAGCAAATGCTGACTTTGAGAACACTTTCCCATTCTGAATAAATAAACTAATAGCGGGGGAGCTTTTTCCAAAGGGCAGTACAGGACCAGTAGACTAGTATATACTTAGTGGTTCCACTTTAAGAAATAGCTTTCCAAAAAGAGATTCTAGTCACAAGACTAGCAGTTACCATCCTGACCATCATTTCTGCCATTCAACACAACACGTAAAAATCCTAAGTAGTTTAGCTGAAAGAAATTCCCACTAACTGAAATGAAATTTCTCAGATCTATACAAAGTCCAAAAAAACCCAAAACTAAAACCTTTGATCATTGATTAATGGTCAAATTCAAAGCTGAAAAAAACAAGTTATTTCTGAAACTACAAAATCATGGTCAGAAAAGGCATCTGAAACTACTAACACAGAGCTGCCAAATGGACCCTTTTCAAAAGTAAAAGTAAATAAAAAGGTTTGAAAGTATGTTTAGGACCCAGAAGCTACATGTCAAGTTTTACACAGGAGGAAGCTTAATCCTTGAATCTATACTGGGATCTACAATGAGTGTTCAGTCTTACAAGCTCACAATTTCCATGTAGACTTCTAAATCAGAAGGCCTGAAATAGATTAGTAACTCACTAGAGGCTTTGGACAACTTTCCAGTGAGTTTTAACCATTGTAATGTATCTATCTCTAGAAACTGCTCTTTTAATTTTCCTTTTTCTTTTTAACCTCTACAAATCTTTTTTTGTAACTCAAATATTCTGTAAAATAACCTTTCACACTTGAGGGTATTTTTGTTAGGTAATATTTGCAATGATGCTGCTATAATTGTGTCCTTGCTTTTGAGAGGTCAGAAAACATAATGGCCAGAACTGGTTTTTTCAATCCTGTCACCACTGGTAAGCTATAAGCTCACAATCATTGCCTCAAGGCTCTAAAACAGATGGTCAGGCTACCACTAGGCATTTTCCGTCATGCTAGGCATTCAGTCAAGTCAGCTGTTGTAGCTGAAGCAGGACACAGCAGCTTTGTAGTTTTCACCTTTATCCGTAAAATCTGAATAGATCCATCCCCACGCTTCCCTTTGATACTGAATAGTGATCCCAGCAGCGGAAATACTTTAAAGTAGCTTCCCATGATGATAGAAAAACATTGGAGATGCTTTTTCACGTGAGTCCTCCATTTCAGAATCCTCTTTTGATTCAACTAAATTATCTGTTGTTCTTCAAAGATCACAATAGTTTGGGAGATGTTTTGTTAATTATAGCAAAGTTAAGAGAGCTTTTACAGGCATAACAGGATATAAAAGATGTGGGAATGTTATGCCAATACATTTCTTACATTGGTTGCATATTCAGGTTTTCCTTAAATGCTGAATAAGTTAAGTAATTTTATAGTAATGGAGGATTCATACAAAAGTAGCAGTAGCATGCTCCTAAAACTGCAGATACTGTAGGTTCCACACAACATTGCACTAGCTATACAAGCAAGAAATTCACCTTCATGCTCCCAGTATACACAAGAATCCCATCTTCAGAGTTTTGGTGAAGGTTGTAAATATACCAAATGGATACCTTCAATAAATGGAAGATACTTGAACACAGTTTGAGAAATTAATTCAGGGAGTCCCTACCAGTATAAACACTAGAAAAGCCAGACTTGGATGATGTGTACGGGTACACAAAAGGACCCACATACATATATTCCTACTATGTATAGTAGGAATAAAACAACATCTCTTTAATAAGGCAAGAATTTAATTCACAGTGGTCTTGCACCAGGCTCAGTTGGAGCCTAAAAGGGCAGGCGAGGCTCAAACACATGAAAATACCCAGCATGGAAACAAAAAAAGTAAATGAAGAGCACACTTGATTCATAAAATGAACAGTTAAAATAATCTGATTTTAGCAAATCAATCCTGCTAAGAATCAAAAATAGACCATTTCTCAATGTATGTATCTTTGCTGTATTAAAGTGATAAAAGAGTATTAGCTTGGTTTGCTCCCTCCCCATTAACTCAGGCTACTGAACTGTTTTCATTTAGCTAAATATGAATTTACCTGTTGAAACGGCAGATATCCCGTATGTTTCCAAACAGGGCTGATCGCTCTTCTGTCCCCAGGGAAAGCTTGGTCTGGTCAGTGATACAGTCAAGATAATCCTGCAAGAGCAATGAGAACAGACATTTCTTCCTTTTCTAGATCAGTAAATGGAGCTACGTTTTATTGTACAAGATGAATCTCTTCATATCAGTTTCACCTTATTAAGGTAAATCCTTCAATAGCCCCTTTGTGAACAGTCCCTCTATTATGAAAAGTGACAATACTTATCTGTTCATTGAAACCAAGAAAATAACAAAAGACTGAACACTAAGTTATACCCCTTAGATGGGACAGCCAACATTTCTCTTGCTACTGATATATAAATGTATTCAGATTTCATTTACAATGACAGTTTAATTGACTGTTTAACTGGCTCAAAGTCAAAAAATGTAAAATAAGAGACAAAGAATGTCATTTATGTAGTCTTAGTAACAGAAAACCTATATAAGAAAGAGCAGAGAGGATACAATCAACATAGGCTCAGAAAACCAACCAGTGCATTACTTTTTTATTTCTTTTTTTAGATCATAGTTAAAACAACAATGTAGAGTTTGTAGAAGGCAGATCTCACTGTATATGCGTGCACGCAATTTAGCTACACATACAGTTACATTAAATTACATTGCTACATACTCTCACAAAGATTTCCTTTTGCATTAACAAGAGTGATAGTGTCTCATCCAGAGACTTTAACTGAATAGAAAGAAGACAGCTAGAAAAACCTCAGATCAGCAGTGTTCCGGGAGAACAACTTTCCCATCTCTTTGATAAGAGCTCAGCTCCCGAAGTGTGACCTTTCATTCTGTTGCTGCTACAGTATTAAAATTTGTCAGATAAGGGCAAACAAATCCAGCAGGCTATTTAACTAACTACAACTCATAAACCAAGAAACCCAATGTGCTGCCACATTCATGAAGAAATTCTGTGGGATTATGGAAATAAAGTAAAAGTGAAAACAGCTGAAACAATGTGAAGTAAAAATAAATAAAATCCCTTAGCCTGGGGCTAGACAACGTGGTGTGGCAACCTCCCAAAAGCAACACCACATTCCATGGTGCTGCAAGGAAGGAGCCCTGCAAAATGTCAAGGAGACCATGAAAACTTCTAAGATATAACTATGCTCCAGAGTTGTAAATAAAAAAGTACTATAGAACATACATTGGCCAAGATTTATTCTCCCTGTAAATCTCTTGAAGACAAAGGGTTTGGATCAAGCATGGATCTGACTTTTGGATTTTAGATGCCCTCATAAGGAAGGTTAAGAATTGCAGCTCTCAAGTCCTCATATCCTTCTTTCCAACTGAAACAGCGTTAGCAGAGTAACAGACATAACCAAGATTCAGGTTTAGGTACCAGCAGGCTTTCCAGCCACCTCTCCCTATCTTAATGCTTAATAATCCACACTCTTCCATTACCTCCACTTACGGGTACCCCTCATCACACCCAGAAGTCAGTATTTTTTGCTGACAGAAAGCAGTCAAGCCTATTCCAAGGCAATGTTCATGTCTGTAAGAATAACAGCAAGCGGCAGTGGGCAGGCAAGCAGGCAGGTCCCCTAGTCATCTTATCTCTTCTGTGATGGTATCTGACCTGTACTCTACCTTCCCTCCTAGCTGACAGCAGCCTTATAGTCCAAACCTGTCCTTGAAATGTATCTGTGCAGTAAGTATTGGAACCGCATCCCTGGGACTCACTGGACTTGTCCTTGGGTTTTTATTTATACTCAGAAGCAGCAGAAGAGTAAAAGGTTCGAGTCATTGAGGCAGACGCAACTGCAGTGAGCGATATGCTAGGTCAAAGGCAGAAGCAGATGATACAGTCAGGGCTACTCCTGTGATGGTAGTAAATAAATAACCTTTTCTGCCCACTAATTCAAATGAGCATATAAAAGCAAGGCACAGAAATGCTCCAGTGGAATTGTGACCCTCTGAAAACCTTTTTAGAACTGCGGGAACACTGCAGCACCCTGAGCTGGTATGAGAGGGTGGGCTGCAGAGGAATGAAATCATACAATAAGTAACTCCACACAGCGTTTTTATTTAATAAAGAGGAGTTCCTTTCAAATTCATTCATCTCAGCATAGTTAGAGCTTGGGTTTCTTCAAAATAACAAACAGCCCTCACTATTTCCACTATTGCAGTGTTATGAACATAACCTGGTTTGTGTTCCCTTTGTCCTCTTTTCCTCCACATACACATACTCTTCTCAGTCTTTTACAAACTCTTTAGTAAGAAGGAGGGAACCAAGTACTTTCTAATGCTCCTGCCAAGCAGCAGCCTGAAAGTGCTTTGGCAGTTTTCCAGCATCTCCATAGCATATGCCAGTATCAGGTTATCCCACACACCCGCAGCTTGTGTTCTCATCTGCTGCAAGTTCCTAAAGACTGCACTTCAGGCCCCCTCCTCCTCCCAGCGTTAGATAAGAAACAATCCAGAAACTAATGGTTGGATCTGTGCTTACCTGTAGTAAACAGACTGCTGTTTGCTTAAAACACTTGGGATTCAGAGGTACCTCGTAACTCGTCTCATACTGTTAGGAAATCGCACAGGATTTGGGGACTGCTTTCATGTTTTGGCTTTCTATTTTTGTTAATATTGCTGACCTAAGGCTTGTGCAAGTCTGACAGCTACAGACATGCTTACTTTGCTGTTACACGTGTAAGTGGATACCTGAGCTAGACACAGACTGTCTAACATGGCACTGACAGTAGGGCAGTTACAGCAGCAAAAAGCTTTAGATATCCCCGTTCATGTGAAAAAGGTAGATGCTGAACAGTCTTGGCACAGTGGCCTGATGAAGCTCAGGCACAGTGCAGCAGCACACCTCTTGCACTGACTCAGCAAGTCAGGCACTTCTGGTTATACTGCTTTATAGAGCATGTGTGCTCTCATAAAGGCTTCATGAACCCATCCAGAAAACAGATGCAATACTGGCATATAATGTCTTCTGCAAGGACACCACCACAGGCAGATCAAAGCTACCTAGCCATTGGTTTTTTCCTAATTATTTCTCAGCAAATGGTACTTTGCCCCCATGGTAGTCACTGTAACCTCCTGCAGTGTATCAACAGCTGTTACCATCTGAAACCATAATGAAGGTTTGGAGCTACAAGATAACAGTGCAGACTGCAGCCATAATAACACAGTACAGAAATCAATGAAATTTATCAGAGTCCCAGCCTTATTCCACTTTTATTTTTTATTGTCAGCATCTCTGGACCCTCTGTCGGCACTGAATGATTTGTTTATAACCTTTGCCTTCACCAGCCTTTTATTGCTTCTCTGCAGTTATGGCAAAAACATTTACCTTACGTTACAGGAGGAAAAAAAGGCTTACAAATGCCAGTCTCCTTAGACTGATTTATGGAGCAAGGCTTGCTCTAATGACATTGCACAATTTTTCCATCCTATTTCCTTAAACTCTCCAAAAAGAGAAGTAGAAGTGTTCTAACTAGAAGAGTCTTGCCAGACTTCTCTGCCTTCCTTGATGGGTTTAACGTTCACCCGATTTGTCTTTCATCAAACTGAATCTGCAAGAAGGAATGTCTGTTAGACGCTGCATGTCCTGACTACTGTCTCCTCCTCCATAATTACACAAGAAAGCTCTCTAGAGGAAGAAAATTATGACAACACTAACCTCAGAGGCTAAATAAATATATTGATTTGAAATGAAACTGTCAAGAAAAAAACGAAAATGAGCAAAAATATTTTCACATATCAATCCGTTTTCCATGACCAAACTTTAGAAACTAAACACAAATTAGCAGGACATCTTCCTGTAGCACCCAGGTTTCCCTTTGAAAAAAGACACACGTTTACCTTTCATAATAGACTACAAGCTGAAAAATAATAAATCAGCCATTAACGTGGTAATGTTAAAATTACTCGTTAAAATGAGTAATGGTAATGTTATCATGGTAAAAAAATGGGCAAAAGCCACACTGCCTTGTGAAACAAAAATCAATTTTTACCTTGCCCTTCAAGAAACATATATACTAGAGAAGTTCTTAGTAATCCGTTTACAGGGCAGGACTGTGCATATATGGATATCAACAAAGACAAACAAAATTGTTGAAAGAGCACTGTTGTTGCATAGATACACCTTTACCCAGAGGCAGGCACACAAGACATTGAAAATCTGATTAAATATCAATTAAAAAAAAAAAAAAAAGGAAGAAAAAGAAGGATTCCACCCACCAGGAAACTTCGCTTTCCAGTGCCTAAACACAGGCTGCAGGAGACAGTAAAGCTGCTGTATGTCTCTGGACTTAAGCAACATGCTCTTTGGCTCAAGAGATGAGGACTTACATCAAGAAAACTCAGTATCTGACCAAAACATGCTAAAAATCAGGTACTTAACAAAACTCAAAGGACTCCCAGTGTTGCAGCTTGAGGAGGAATATGTAATATTAAATCAAGCAGAACCTAATCCAGGTAGTGCCATAACATCACTCAGACCCCATTTTTCTGATAGTCCCTAGATCTGTGCTACTAGTATGGCAGGTTTTACTCCTAGGTGCTATACCATACCCATGGCCATATTTTTGCCTGACTCCCCTCTACCCAGCACAGATGTACATGGCCCAGATCAGTTGGTTTAGCAGCCTTGGCCACCCAAGCATTACTTCTACACCACTTTGAGGGAAAGGCAGCAGGCCAGAAGGAAAACATGCCACAAACTGGATCCTTTTTGTAGCCTGCTAGCTAGAGCCATGCTGGCCAAACTGTTTACACATTTGTAACCAAAGACAAAGCTGGGCAACAGTTATATGACAGAATAACTGCTATAACATGCTCTGTGTTGCTAATTCTGCCAGTTACATAGATAATTATGTACCAATTCTCCTTTTGATTGATTTTTTTTCCTTATTCTTTTTTCTTATTATTTGTTTGATTTATCAATTTATCCGGCATGTACAGCGACATACTCTGAATGCCTTGTGGGTCAAAAAATAGCATACTATCCACAACAGGTGGCCAAGGATGCTGAATTCTGGTCAGAGCAGCTCACTGCAGCTCTTTTAAATTATTTAAAGTATAGCTGTATCCTGCAAAGCAAAGCTGCAGGATATCCTTCCCATATCAAAACTTTCTGTCAGGATTTCTCCTTAAAATACTTAATTGTCTCTGTTGTTATCACCCTCTGTGGTAGAAGAAGACAAGCCCACTATGTGAGTGCACATCTCCTGTAATCTGCACAATGGTTTACTTGGAGACACCTGTAGCAAAATATTTCATGCAGCCAGATTTAAACTTGACGCATTTCTGACTGCTTTCCTCCCCACATCTCTCTTCCATATCCTTCCTCATCAGTCTCTGTAAGCAGTCAAACCTGGTCACATACCTATAGGCAGCCTCATTTTGACTGAAACCATCCTTCCCCTCTGAGAGTGAAAATGCTTGCCCAATTGCTCTTGAAACCATTTCACACCTCCCATCCCATGTCAAAGCCCCTGCCATTTTCAGCCCTCCAGACAGCCTGGCACATCCCCATGTGGCAGGCAAAAATCCATGCCTGTCATGGTAACTGGTGCCCTTAACCTCCCACTTCTGAAACTCCCCTGTAGGAGAAACAGAAGTGGTAACAGCTTTGTTTCAGTGTCTTACCTATATTGATTCAACAGACAGCATTTACAAAAACTCTGCCACGATGGTAGGAATTTGCAGTTATCTCCAGTTCCCACATGAGTTAAACAACCACTAACCCAGGTTACAAGTAACAGCCACGCTGTCATACAATACAGCTAAACATTTATATTTAACTACAAGCATATTTTTAACTGTAGATACAGTTTGAGTGCCACAAAAAACTCAGAACCCTATTTTATTTTTGCTACAGATGTCGCACATTAATGATGCCAGTAAATCAAACCTCAAAAAAATGCTAGCAATGCCCACCACACAGCTTCTCTACCTGTACAAACAGAACCTTAAATAAAGAAGAAATTTCTGCAAGCGTGTCTTTCCACTTTCTACTTTTAGTGCAATATGGGAAGAGGGGAGATGGGGAGTGGTATTTGGTGGTGGTTTTTTTAAGACATCTGAAGCTGGAAAACCCTCACATCAGCCAAGGGACAGAGAGGTCTGAAAGATCAGCACCTGTCTGGGGCTATGCACAGCACAGCACAGCCCTGCCTTCAACTGACAGCCAAAGCGAGGGTCTTTCTGAGAGCAACACAGACTTGGAGATGTGGCCTCCTCTGCTCACTACAGCAATGGAAGCAGAAAGCTCCTGGGCTCCATGCACTTCCTACCCCCCTTTTCCATTCACTTTATGTCCCTAAGTACCTTAATCATAGAACAGTTACGGTTGGAAAGGACCTGAAGATCCTCTAGTTCCAACCCCCCTGCCATGAGCAGGGACACCACGGGATAAACCATGTC
>NW_009919894.1:14314-58009 GCF_000696875.1 Nestor notabilis
CAACCTGGCCTTGAACACCGCCAGGGTTGGAGCATTCACAACTTCCTTGGGCAACCTATTCCAGTTCCTCACCACCCTCACTGTAAAGAACTTCTTCCTTATATCTAATCTAAATTTCCCCTGTTTAAGTTTGAATCCGTTACCGCTTGTTCTACCACTACAGTCCCTAATGAAGAGTCCCCCCCCAACATCCTTGTAGGCCCCCTTCAGATACTGGAAGGCTGCTGTGACGTCTCCACTCAGCCTCCTCTTCTCCAGGCTGAACAGCCACAACTTTCTCAGCCTGTCTTCATAACCCTTCATAAGACTGCCACTTGTCAGTGGTAGCAAAGCTCTGCCCTTGTAAGAAGCAGTTCCACTGGGTCTCGCAGATGGGCTCCAAAGCACCCACCCACCTACATGCTTGCAGAGTGCTGACCTTGCCATCAAGGGAGAATGGCACAGAGAATACCTCTCAGCACTGACAGGCAGCAAGCCTCCAAATGGGAATGGCCAAAGTAATCTGTATGGTTCACACAACCTGCTACTATGTGCGGTCCATGACTGATTTCTTTATGATGTCTGTGCAAAGAGCGGAGTCTCTGAACTGGCAGGGGGCCATGTTGGCTGGTATCAGTCCTCTGCCCTAGCCCCGGGTGGCGGAAGCCATGCCACGCTCACATATGCTTACGACCAGGTTCCTCAGAACTCAATTTACACATGCAGTTGGCTCACACGCAGCCTATGGGTAACAGTAATAAAGTAGGCGTTGTGACACAGTAAGACGATACTCCACTGACTGCATGTAGAAGGGGCAAAGATTGACGGTGAGAGCACTTGTGAGAGTATGGTATGAAGAAAGACTAAAAATAGAGAAGCACATTTTAAGATTTCTTTCCACTGTTTAACATTGCAGAGAGTAAGGTGGTGATGAGACTTCTCCCTACTCTTTCCACTGTTAAGGGGTCTGTAAATAAGTTAAAAGTATTAACTTAAGTTTTACCTACAGAAGAGAAGGGGAAGAAAAATATTTTTTCCATGTAGCTATTTCTGTGTGACAGATTTTTGTTAATCAATGTGACTTCCTTGCCTCTATGAGCATATTAAAACACTGTCCCATTTACAGATACTAAGGACTACTAGCAGTAACTCCTAGTATGTCCCCTTGGTTTCATCCACATGCATGGAAAGCCACAAGGGGAGTATGTGTCAGCCAAAATTAGCAGTGAGGAATTCCTGACTCCTAACACTATGCCTTGCACCTCTGAAACACACACTTTGTTTGGTTTAGGCTGCCTTTGAATAGTTGTGCCCATGTAGTCATGAGCACAGGTGGGGTTGTATACAAAGTCAGAAATTTCTAGGGCACATCAATGTCAACAACATAACAGTCAGGAGATCTTGTGGCAGAAATTCAAGCTGTTAGAGCGTAGCTACTCCCAGGAACCAAACTGAAGCATTTGGCCTGGAAAACTTTGTCAGGGAGGCGTCCCTCAAGCTCCCTGGGCTGTTGCACTGAGTTCATCCAGAGGGTCACAATGGCTGAGGGACAAGACAAGAGCCTTGCCACTACGCATGGCTGGGAGGCAGCAGCATAGCTTTCTGAAGCTGTGGGTTCCCCCTCACTGCTTTAGAGCCTGAACCTCTAAAGGAAGCCCTGTATGCCCTCTCACTCCTGCCCCAATGTGAGAGGATGCCCATGTCAGCTTCCAGCACTGCCTCCACAACTCCCTCCTCGGACTGGGGTGGAAGGAGGCACATGTCCTGCGATGCCTACTCCAACTGTGCAAAGGGTTTTACGGCCTTTTCTTTTGCCCCAAGAAATTGTCTGTTTTCTTTTTGTGTTGTCTTTGTCCCATAAACCATTTTAGAAGGAACGCTGCATCTTTCTGCAGGGCCAAAGCCTGCCAGCACCTGACCCAGTGTTGAATGGCCAGCCTGCTTGGATGGACTGCTTCCTTGAAGTTTTGCCGCCTTTGTTGAAGTGAATTTTTGCTTTAATGAAACACAATCAAAGTTCAAGACTATTCCCCTGCTCAACTGCTAAAATATTTCATCTTAAATAGACACCATGGAAGGCAGGCTGCCAAGTAAATCAAACTGCAATTTGATGCACTAAAAGCACTCATAAGCTGAAATTGGGATTCATGGATTGTACACAGACAAGTACCCTAAATTGTCCATCATCTGTAAAGACATGTAAAGACATCATAAAGATATGAATAAATGAACGGGAACAAAAACTCACATATAACCCCACTTAGACACTTCAGCACAATAACTTACCGAAGTTGTAACCCACCAATTAAAACCACCTTCCACTATCTTTAGGTGTCAGACAGCACCCGCTACTAAATCACAGCTACAGGAACTTTTCCCAGAAACTGGCACTCAGAATGGCTGCTCAGAGGTGCAATAAGAGACAAGCTCAGATCGCGGATGGAGATCATGGGATGATAACAAATGCTATCAGTAGTTTACTGACATTTCATTAAAGAGCTATGTGAGGCCCCCATCTAACAGACTTCCTAAAGCTAAGAGGAAACACAGAAGAAATAAACGACAGCAATGAGGACAGCCAAATGAAAACATGTTGGGATGTCGAATAGTTTGAGGTTGCTAGGCAGATGAAATAAGTGCTTTAAGGATTTCTAAATCTAAACCTGCAACTGATGCTTGACATCATCGGTGTCAATTATCATCGGTATCAACTATCGTCATCTTTCAATAACCTCAAGCTTTTTCAAAAAGTACCAGCATAAAATGTTTAATTATTATAAATTAAAAAGAAAGTAATCTCAAGGTTCATCAGAACATCTATAAATTAGTTCTCATAACACATCTCAGTTGGTCTGATTATAACTTTACAGAACCACAGTCAAACAAAGCACAGAGAACTATTAAGGTACATTTAGCCTTTGAATTTGTGAGTCAGCTAGGAAAGGAACCCGAGTCTTATGCTTTAGGTCCTTGCCTTGTTAAATAAACTTTCCCCATTTGTAAGGTAAATGAATGTTAACATTTTTTAAAGGAGATCTTGATATGCTTCCAGGTTAAATGAGACATTGCAGAAGACAAATAGAACACAAGAAGGGAAACTGAAAGAGTCTGTTTTCCAAAGAATAGAAATGCAAACCCAGCATAATGGAGAAAATCTGCACACATCCTAAACACACATTTATCTTAACCTTATTAACCACGTGATTCCCAGAGACTTACGGATGCCTTTTATTATTAATATACGAAAAACAAGTAAAATCTTTTTAGAAGTGTCTTGTTTGCAAAATGGTCTTCTCATGATACCACAAAAAATAGCAGCTACCTCCACACCTTAATCCGTGGGAGTGGTGAGAGTGGAAAAGAGAGAAAGACTGCTATGCGGTTTGCCAAGCCTTCAGGTATAAAGATCATGGAGTACTAAAAGAACACTGGTCACTGACAAGTAATATTTAATAACAATGACACAAGTTTCAAACTGGTCACATATTTCCATGGACCAAAATGGAAATGGCCATAATTAATAAGCAAATAAGATTTCCAGCCTGGCTGGAAATGTAGAAATTTGGCTTTAAGATTATAACATCCAAATTTTTAAATTTCTTTGCAGAAATCGTAATAATTCTGAAAATAAATAAATAAATGTATCATAATCTTAAAACATTTAAATATTTACCAAAAATTTCACAGCATAAGCTGCACTTCCTCTCTCCTGCCTCTCAGCCTTCAGACCTATTCCTCCCAGTTTTGCTGTTCACCCTCTATAAATGTGCTGCTTCCCCAGAGCTGTTGGTCTGCCCTGTAGAGCTCCTCATCTGCTGCCAATGACCAACAGCAAGCCAGAGAGCAGAGGTGAACAGATCTCTCTTTTGTTACTTTCTGAACTCCAGAAGGGCTCTACGCATCCCCACTAACCAGAGACACAACCGCCCTCTCCAGCTTCAGTACAGCCACGGGAGCAAAGTTTCATTCCTGTAGCCACTGCTCATCATCAGTGCTCTTAAATGGCACACTCCGCATTTAACTACATCTTCCCCTTGCCTCCCTCCTCCCAAAAGAATAAAGCTTTCTGGAACAGAAGATTAACTTTCACCCCTTTATCTATATTCATTCACATTTAGAAAGTGGGTAGAGATTGCAAACAGAATGGTTGAATGATTTATACTCTGCTGCAAGAAAAGGAAGGACAAAAGCAGTGGCGGTCAGGCTTTTCAGCAATTCTGGAGCTCCCTGGAAAAGCAGCAGCCCTCCCTGCTGCTTCTCTCCCACCCAGAGCTTGAGAAAAGCTCACTGTACATTTATAGACAGCTTATTTATCACTGCAGTATAACTCACCCTTTTGTGCTGTCCAAACACAGAGCTGACCTTAAAACACACACAAAGTTATGGCTATGTATTTGTGCTGTCTAAATGTATGCAGTCGCAGCCATAGGTTGAAGCTCTGCAATTGCCTAACAAAGACAGTCCCTGTCCCAACAAGTTCCTACAATCTAGCTGTAAGCTAAGAACTGGATGCAAAGTGCAGGTGGAGGAAACACAAGGCAATGATGACATTTTATTCCGTGTCTTTCAACTATTTGGAAATGTGCTGAAAGAAATTTATGAATGTTGCCAGCAGAAATATGACCGAAGCAGTGATCATGCAGATAAGAAAAAAAACGCATCAGTATATTTAACCCTGGCTTTGCCCATTTCCTGTGAGGTTAGTTTACAAACAGCTCCCTGCTCATGCCATAACATAAGCAGTTGCCTTTTGCCACACACCTAGTTTGTTAGGTTACTTCTGGTTGTTCATAACACAATATGTTCCTACTGTACAGCTATAAAAAAATCTTTCTTTTCAAAGCCCAGAATCCCTCTCATATGCTCAGAAAAACAATGTTTGTATTTTGTTTCTGCTTTTGTTTTGGTTTCATTAAAGGGTACTTATGATCAGAAGCTTAAAGCTTACATAGCTGGCAAAATATTTTTGTTTAAGATCATGGAGTTTCAGAAACAACCTCATCTAAAACTATTTAATACGCAAACAGGAACAACAGCTTGTGTATACTTCCATCACTTTAGGATGCTGTAGGATGTTTCATATGGCTCACATCCAGGAAGCAAGAAGTCTGCAGGGAAAACTGAGTAGTCCTACCGAATCAGAAGAAAGAAGTCTGATTGACTTTAGATATTTCTTTAAGGGTAGCCAGAACAGCTGTTTACACCTGTTCGGTAACATACCTACTGGTGTTCCTACATACCTCACCTCTCAACAGCCTTCACTGCAGATTATAGTCCTGATTTTCAAACAGCAACTCCAGAAACAAAACAGAACACTGACATTCTCCAGTACAGCCACTTGCAAATTTATTATGGGTTTTTCAAGTGAAACATTTTCCTACTCCAATTTATACTGCTGTAAATCTGTTTAAACTTCACAGTCTTCAAGAAGGCCTCTTAGATATCTCCTGGCATCCTCAAGCACAATTCTATTTTAGCTGTCATGTCCCTAAGGAGGTCAATCAGAATCTGACACAGCTCTTCATTTGTGGATGAAAAAAACAAGCAGTGAGAAAGTTCATCAGCTCAAAAGTATAACAAATATTAATCTCAGTTAAACTTATCACTGTCATGACCATAATATTTGTTTTGCAGGTAATTTAAATTGCTCATCCAGATTTTCTATAAGCTTAAGCATCAGTCCCTAGTCAGAAAGGGTAACATCTATGCTAATCTATTGTTAAATGCTTTTTAAAGTCATGGCAAGACAAACTTTGAAGAAGGAAGAATGACCCTTATACTGAATATCACTATTTTGCTTTAAATCTGAACTGAATACCTTTTTTCTCTGTATGACAGGCTCTGCAGCTGGCCCCAGAGAGGTCCTGTTTCTAAATCATGACTCTGTCAATGAGGAAATTAAAAGCAAAGAGCCTAAAAATCATGCATCCATCACCTGTGTTCTCTCTTTTGTGCTGAAGATTTAAGACAAATAAATTAAGTATGTCAGAAGTCTTTGTCAGACAGACTAGACTTGCAAAACTGCAGCGCCTGTACACAAAGTGCAGGTATTGCTCCACAGCTTTAAAGCCACTGATACAGTACACTAATTTCTAGCCTTAATGCACTGAAGAAAAATACTAATTATGAGACCATATATCACTGCTCCCTATACTGAGTGAAATAAAAGTGATAAAAAACCTCAGAAGAATGCCATCATTACAGCCTGATGATTACAGCAGTGCCATAAAATCCTGGATTCTTTTACAAGAGGGTTGGTACATCCTCATACGTCACAGTTAACTTCTCAGTAACATTCAATAAACTTTATTTTGAAGCACTCTGTAAGGTTTCTCATCTACAAAATACTCAAAAAGAGCAGCTCTACTAATGAAACAATTTCTTTTTGGTGGGTGCCAGAATACTGTACTGTGAAACAGAGATACTCTCACAGAGTAACATATTCACTTGCAACTTATGTCAGCAATTTAATGGCACCTTCCTCAGGCATCTAGGTTAGCAGCCACAAGAAAAAGGTTGAAAACAGAAGTTAAGTGTAATGTGGGAACAAACACCATGGGATGCCTTAGCTACATTGGGATTCCCATCTTAAGAATCTAGGAGGAATTAACTTTATCTAAGTTATGGTATCCAGCAACCCAGTGCACAAACAGCTATGCTTTTACTAACATATCGTAAGTACTGACAATGCACACGCACTGCAGTCTTCAGAACTGTCTTTTTAACTAATTGCCTAAAACATAGACAGGGACATCCTTTAACCGCAGCACCAGAAGGCAGGAAACCAGGAACAATAAAACTCCGACACTGACTTCCTCTCAGAAGGGCTTCCCTTAATCACTGGTGTCACAAAACGTATCTACTGCAAATGTCCAATATTTCCTCTTACAAGGTTTCTCCTACGCCCCCCAAGGAGTATATAACTTCGACAGACATGCTCACCTTGGATGAAGCTTTCCATTCCAGAAACCTGCCTCCCTGTTGAGTTGTTTTAGAAGATTTCAACAAAAGCATTCCCCCAGGCCTTTTTCAGAAAGAATGCCTTTTATTTGCTTATATTGAAAAATTTTAGTGACCTTTCCACCTGAGAAGAGAATCACTCCCAGGCTGACTGTCAGGGACAGGAACCATACCCCCAAAGAGGGGCAATAGCAGATAGAAGCATAATGGAGACTTTGTTCCTGAGAATACATCTTTTGCTGATTTTCTGCAAGTGTCCCCATATTTGACCATATCAGGGGGAGAAGAAACTCCTCAAATGCACATATCCTCAACAGCAACTTCTAACAATCGTCCTTTACATGTTTCAGGTCAGGCTTCACAAGGTCTTTTACAACAATTACCATTCTCAGATGCTGCCAATTACAGTGGTTAAGATCTGCTCTTCTGAAGCAAAAGAAGGGAAAAGACAGCTCCTGAGTCTCAGTGATCCTCTGCAGACCTTACGCAGTATGAAGTACACTGTGCAGTTCCAGGACAGAAGAGGCACAAAAGAATCCTACAGAAAGATGGGAAGTAAAAAGCGGGAACAAAGGCTGATGGACACTAGAAGATGGAGACTGAATGTTACCAAAACTTAAGAGGCCAGAAAAATTGTGAATGGCAATGACAACTATGGAGAAAGACCTGGAATCAACAAAGAACATGAGAAAGACTAAAAAGTGAGGAAATGAGACAATATAGACTGACAGGGGATGAGGATGGCATTTACTGAGAGAAGACTTAGGACAGATGGGCAAGAAGACTGTAGGCACAAGATTGTGCAGAGGAGAATGACACTTTCTGGGTAAAAAGGCTTGAATAAGGAGCCTTAAATATAAAAAACAAAAGGCTAGGGGCAAAAGTTCTGGAGAGGAGATAGCACAGAGACTTCAACTAGTCAGGAGGGATGGCTTAAAAAAATGTTGCATTTGGAATGAAAGGGTAGAGGAACTCATTCACGTAAAACAAGTCACCCAGATTTCAGATGGAATTCAAGATTCCTGAAGTTCAGCCTCTGTTTGCATCAAATATTTATGAAATACACTGACAACACATGCTTCACTTCCTCCTAGTTCCATGTTAGCCCATGACTTTTTACTGGTATTATTTTACTGATAGGAGTTCTTATATCAAATGGCCGAGATTCACGCAGTGATCTAGATGTTCTCAATGGGCTAATACCACTACGACAGTCTGTGTAATGTGAGAGATGCATGCACTATAACAGTGTATTTGCGTTATTCCTTCATTTTGCAAAGCTAAAAGCTAAAACACAAATGTGGATGTCTTTTTCTACACTTACAAGCATTTGTACAATTTATGAATACCGGCTTCTAGTGCTGTGAACCACGATATCAAAATGTATTTTTGTTATAAACTCAGGGAAAAAACCCAAAAAGTTACTTCAGTACATGACTGTAATTGAAGTTCGTGCCAATTCTAACTAAATTACTACTTGAAAAAGCCAGGCTAGCTCCTGAAGAGGAGAAGGTCTGCAGGTTCTGCCCTGGCCAGTACACCTGTCAGTATGACACAAACAGGAAGCAGAGGTATCCGATTCCTCATCACAAACTTGCCCAAAACACGCTTCAAGCTGTACTAATTCAAATTTTTAATTATACTTAACAGATCATCTGATAAAACATACCAAACAATGGAAAAGTTCGCTCTATCTTTGTTACAGTGCTTGCCTGAGCAAGAATCACAGCAGCATGCCTCAAAACAATCATAATTCAACTGTTCTTCCAGGTCACAGAAAAAGTGGCTGTACTGGCTAGAAAAGCAGTTGTTTTTAAAGCTTAACCTCAGGCAAAGGTAGCGAAATAGTGCCTGTACAGCCTCCTCTCACTCATCCTAAGCGCATTAAATACTTCTTATCAGCAGTTAAAAAGAAAACTGGAGAACCTTAGCAGGTCTCCAGTATCACTTAAAGATCTTATTAACTATATCCCAGAAGCTGATTTCTACCTCTGTCTACCAATCTGGCACTGTTAAGAACAAAGACCACCCAGATAGTCAAAAGGCATTATGTTATGACTTTTTTAGTTTATTTTTATTTACTTATTAATGCCCTAACAGCATTAGGTCAATAAAGGCATCAAAAAGGGAGAAATCTTGTTTTCCCCCATTCACTCCATAGTCCTTTATGTCAAGCATAGCTCTACTTGTTCCAAGGATAACACAGGCTGAAAGGTCACTGCCCAAAATACTATGCTAGGCTAACTCTTAATGAGCTGACTTGGGATAAGATGAATAGTACCAGGATCCTACGTGCAATTTCTCACCATCCATGTTACTGGGTCATTTGCGTACAGCTGTGTATGTTCTTTACATTTGTCTACAGCTAATCCTGGAAACCAGTTCCAAGCACACAATGGACAAGTAGGTAATCAAGAATAGTGAGCATGGATTCACCAAGGGGAAGTTGGGAAATTGATAGCCTGATAACCTACAATGAAATGACTGGCTTGGTGGATTAGTTGAGAGCAGTGGACATTGTCTACCTTGACTTCAGCAAGGCTTTTGACTCCCGTAAGGTCTTCATAGACAAGCTAATGTAGTATGGCTTGGATAAGTAGACAGTGAGGTGGATTGAAAATTAGCTGAACAGACAGGTCCTGAGGGTGGTGATCAAAGGTACAAAAGTCTAGTTGGAGGCAAGTAACTAGTGGCATACCCCCAGGATTAATACTGGGTCCTGTCCTGGTTTATTCATTATGATCTGGATGACGGGAAAGAGAAAATGTGTATATATTAAAAACAACAACAATAACAAAAAAAACCCCATAGGAAATAAAAATAAACTAAAAAAAAAATCCCCCCAAAATAAAAATGAACAAACAATTTCCCCCCAATTCTCCCAAAAAGATTGACTGTGCATCACAGGCAAACATACTTTGTTTTACAACAGAAATTTAGAGTGGATTCATGGACATGAGTTTTGACACCCTCTCAGTTCTAGCTCTAGAACCTGTTTCAGAGTCCTGGAAACAATGAGAACGTGTTCTCTGTTATCTGCAGAGAAGGCAGCATCAGCAAATCCCCATTGCCAGGGGAAAAAAAGCAATAGACTAGATCTGTACTGACACTTCTCAGCTGGGGGTAGAGAGCGATTAAACTGGTACCTATTAATTTCTCCCTTTTTGTTCTTATGACATCTCTTCAGCTTTTAGCGCTTTGTACCTGGGTTGCGTTGTTGCTCTTCCTTCCTCACTCCCTCCACCAAAAAAAAAAACCTCCCCAAAACAAACAAAAAAAAAAAACCCAAACAAAACACCACCCTGCTATTTTTAGTCTCTGTACATAAGCTGCTGCATTGCAGTCCAATGCAAAACTCACTAGAGAGCTCCAGTTCCAACCAATTTCATACTCCCTTTAACTTTCCCCTTCCTGGGTTTTCTCTCATTTCCTCTTATTGTTTTCCCTCTGATGATTTTCTCTCTCTGGTTCATTCGCTTATGCTTTCCTCCACCAGTTCTTGTCTTCATGTATCTCCTCAGTTCCCACACACTTCTGGGGCAGCAGTTGTCCTTTGACCTTTCCCCAGTTCCCCTTTTCCCATTCTCATCCCATTTCCTAACAAGCTGCCAAAATCTGACCCATGTTTATCTGGAAAATAAGATCAAGCTGCTTCCCTTCATCTTAATTTGGCTCAGCACCAGTCATCTGGCTGCCAAACTAAATGGCCTCAAGTCATAGAGGCCCAGATAATCAAATCCCATAAGGCTACAGCACTACTACACATGTGTGTGGTGTCTTTCCATCCTTCTCATAACCCCCAGCCTTGGTTAGGTAAATCACTGCAGTATTGCTAAGGTAACTTGTAAAGAAAACAATCCTGAGAAACATATAAAATGGGCTCCTCTCTAATGTGCTTCCAGTCACACCTCCCTTCCCTGAAGCCAAGCAAAAAACACACTGCACAGGCTGAAGTAGCTGGTTCCTCACTGTCTTCACCGTCTGGAAAGGAGCTCCTTTGAAGCCTTTGGATCCTCAACATCTACCTAAGAAAAGCCCCACTGTCAACCACTCTCTCTCTCAAATAGGCTGCCTAGTGCCACACAAAGCTTTCAAGATTCATTATTTACTAGTTGCTGCATGAAATACACTTGCACATTTCACACGTAAATTCCTCCAGTTCTTTCATGACTTCAAGTGCATTTGGCTCATTTAATCTACAAGTACTGTAGTGATACCTAAGTTATTTCTAGCAAGCATTTATTTATTGGCCTTCCTCATTGTAAATGGAAAATCTGTTTCTAGGGACTATGCTCAGAAGCTGGCTTGCTTCTGTGGTATATGACAACCTTAAACACTCCAAAATGACACTTAGGCAACAGTGGAATGTAGTGAAACAGCATCAGCTATAGAAACCAACGAAGTCTTGCAGAAACAGCCCTCTTTGTGAGAACTCTGGGGGGTGGGGTGCTCGTGTTTCATCACAACATGCATTCTTGTTATCAAAGCCTGAACAATTTTCCCTGCTCATTGCCTGGGGGACCAGGCGGGTTGGAACTGCAGGTGAATAGATCGTCTCCTGCTGACTGATACTTCCTTTTGCAGGCAACCTTATACAGCTACCTAAAGCTGTATATTCTATAAGCAGCACATTAAACTTGTGCCTCCAAAGAAATCCTTCTTTGTGGGTTAAGTACATAGACTACAAACAATAGACAAGGGTCTTAATTGTCATCTTCAAAAACACAAAAGAACATGACACTGATGGCACAGTTACAAGTGTGTGGAGTACGAAGAACAATCCACAGAAGGACTCATCCATATTTTCCCCTACACTAGAAAGGAGAAATGGAAGATACTCCATTCCATGTTTGGCTGGGGATTGGACTAAAATCTCATTGCTGCTAATAAATGCTACGTACATTTAATACTAATTCTGAATTGGTGATCCTAATAAAGAAAACATAATTCCTTCATGTAACAAACAGTAGTATTTGCCAGCAAATACACATGCCATATTCAATACTACAGGCCAAGTACATGGAGTGAATAGACAGCAGCTGTGAGCTGCATGAAAAGGAGGGAGAAAAAGGCAGGAAAGAACTTGCAAAGCTAGGATTGGGGGTGTGTGGAAAGAACCAATAGAGTGAGACCCTTCAAATAAAGCATTTAAATGGACAAACAAGATGTCTGCTGTTTGCTTCTTGCTATACATTCTAGGAGAGAGAACACTGTACATTTTTTTTGTGTAAATAAGTGTTATTGCAAAGAGTTTAACACTCTTTACTCACTACTGCTGTCAAATGTAGGATGGTTGTGCTTTTTATTTTGTTATTCATGAACACGTAGTAACAGCTTAGATATATCTAATCAAATAAAAACTAGAAACACACAAGAACAATGATGTTACAATTATTTATAAAGACCTGCAAGTGCCAACTCCGTTGTCAGGTCCATCTTTCCTGACAGGAATTCAAGGAATGTGAAAAATACCATTCTGGAACATTTAGCACCATCCTAATCAAGACTCCTACCTTGACAATGCTTTTTAGATCCTGCACATACATCCTTTCTGTCTCCAGAATCTCCTGGACAACTCTGTCTACGTAGAGAAGCTTGGGACTGGTGGGCTCTGTGACCAGGGACATTGCACAGTTTTTGCTCGCTCCTTTTGGTTCTGCTTTCCTTAGCATGCTTAGCCTTTTATCAAGGCTTTCCTCAGGATCCTCTTGCTCTGCAGAGTTTTTGCGTGGTTTGTTGCTGGAAAATCGCCTGGCTGGGACCAGTTCTAGCTTGATGGCACCTGTTTCTTTTTCCTGGTTGAACAAGCCCAAGTGGCTGTTTGAAACCAGGGTCATTCTGCTTCCAAAGGAGCAGTGGCTGTCCCTGGAGGAAGCAGAGGAGGAAGTGGAACTAAAGCTGACGGGACGGTCGCTGTCTGACAGGTCCATGTTTTTTTTTTCACAGTAGCGGAAAGGTCTATTCTCCTTGTGCAAATCTTCCCCTTTCGTCCTGGCATCAAGGGCCTCCGTCACAGCTGGTAAATCATCAAGAGGTAAGTGGAAGTCATCTAAAAAATAAACAGAAGATGGGGGTTTACTGTTGCTGCTCCACATAACACAAAAGTTGACAACAGATACTTTTAAAGCTTTTTGCATAAAGACTGCCACAATCCTATTTTAACTTAAAAGCAACCAGAATAATGCAATTTGGGGGTCACTGTGGCTCTAATGCTTTTTAGGTGGTGAGGATCCCCCACTGGGGTCTACAACACAGGCACTGCATACCACCTGCTCACATAAATGTCTCCAACATGTCCTTCTTGTGCCATCATGCTGGGCTCAGTGCTAGTGCATGCACTGCCCAGGCTCAGCATAGGAGACAAATAAGACTCAAAGATTTTTCCCTAAGGTTAAGAAAAAAACATCTGTCAGGAGCAGCCCCTGCTGTGTCCAAACTGAGCATTAACCCTGGTTTGGAGGCTTTGGAAAACTCTGGAATCTCACAGTGATACCAGACAGTGTCTTTCATTTTTAATACTGTAAGGCCAACAGTTAAACAAAACCTAAAAGCAGTTATCAATTACCAGCTCTGTGGCTTGTAGAAAAACACTAAAACTGGAATGATTTCCCAATGAAAATAATGTAGTTTTTGAAAAGAGTTCCCACAGGAAGAAGTGCTGCCAGTATTTTCTACTGGGAAAATAAGTCATTCTAAAACTGTTCAGCTTAAGCCAAAACACTACCCCCTGACAAAGCTGTTTATCAGATCAGTGCAACAACAAAATAAGACGTCTGTCTTCCTGTCGGCATTTCAGTTTTACTTCCTTTTCATTGCCAAAATGCCCTACAGGACACTCTCCACGATGCAATGCAGATTTCTTTCTGGCCAAGTTGTGTATGATGCACCATAGTAATGTGCAAAAGCAGCTGCAGGTAAATTCAATACTTCAAGGTCTCATTTCAGTAAGAAGTGTCCACCCAACACATTTTGCCTCAAACAACTCAAAGAATTTCAAATATCTGTCCCATGAAAAAGGGAAACTTGGGACAATTTAGGAAGAAAAGCAATACTGAAACTACCCACACAGCAGTAGCTTAGTCCTTATTTTACTCCAGCGACAACCTCATTTTTCAAAAGTCATACTGGCAATTACAGTTCCAGACAGCAGTTTCGGTAAAGAAACCATAAAGCCAGTAAGCTGCAAATTGAACCCGCCCAACCTTTAAGGTGGCCCTTCTTAACCCTAGGCAGACTTGCTATGCAATTACAAGCAGAAACCTCCTGGCCCCTGCTCCTGCTGCAGTTGGTCAGGACAGGGGAAAATTTCATTCAAAGCAGAAAGCCACTCTCTCATTTCTCAATATAAATCCAAAGCAAACATCAAAAAAAGTGTTTGATTTGACTATGCTGAATGCATAAGATTTTTGTTTGTACATGAGTAATTAATACTGCTATTTCGGTGATGATAGTATTAGCTTTCTGTTAAAGGGAAGTATTGCCCTCAAGGTAACGCAAGGAATTACACTGAGAGCAATTTGCTCATTACATGGGTCAGAAATTGGCCATTAGATTAAAAATCTAATTTGGCACCTCTGTATCCCTAGTTTTACCTGTAAGTCTGAAAATCTTTAGCCTTTCCTTGCGCCAGGTTCTTCTGGTTTTGCAGCATAAAAGCACATTTTCTTACCATTCTTTAATAAATTGCATCATGTAAAACTCCAAAATAAAATATAAAGCAATCAATCAGCAAAATACTTAAAACTGGAGAACGCAGTGAAGTTCTCTTGTTTCTGAATGGGTACGGACAAAGATGTTTGCCTTTCTACTGCTTGTGATAAGAAAGCACGCACTTTTGATAAGAAAGAATGTATTTTTGTTATCAGCTTTGGATCATTTTTCATGTTCAGTTAGAAAGCACAATGTTGCTGTGCAGATGTAAACCCCCTTGAAAAAAGCACAGGATAAACAAGATAACAGGGATACCCTTCCACTAACTCCAAGATATTTTACTAATATTCCATGACAAAGAAACACCTGATTAGCCACATTTAGGGGAGGAAATAAAGGGTTCCTGTGACATTCCATTACTCCATGCTCTTTTCTTCCCATTTCACTGATATGCGGGTCTGCCTCTCAGATAACCTAAAGGCATTGATATGTAATATTTGCTTCACAAACATTGCCAGGTTCATTAATACAAAACCCTAACAAAACACAGTTCAGATCAATTAAAATGGAGTCAGAATAAATGTTATAAGCTGGTTTTTTTGTAAGACATACTTGTAGCCAGAAGCTTTGGGTGATCTTTACATGTCTTAGAAAAATAAAACAAATAAAACCCCTTATTTTCTTGTTTAATGGCAATGTCATTGCTTATTAAAAAAACCCAACAAAGATTAGTTGTAATAGTTAAAATAGGTTTGCTCTTTAACACCTGTATTCCCATTGACCTTGGTGAACCCCAGGCACCTGCCAGGCATGGCTAATTAATTGCATACAACATGGTTAACTCAAGTTCCTCCATTTTTTATACAAATGACTATTCCTGTATGTTTCTATATAGATTACGCCAAGCAAACTATGGCTGCTTGAAAACCTTGGTCTGTTTTGTCCTCAGCGCCTCATCCTGATTGCTAGCCTCAAAAGCTCTTTTTTACTTCATTCTTCACCTTCTTTAACCAGATGTAAATTGGTTATTTGGCTTCTCTGTGGAGACTGTTTGCTGAAATTTTACCCACTGCCTCTCCTACCAGTGAAACGTGTTTCTTGGAGTCCACGCAGATGACAGTGCTTCTGCAGAGCAGCAATGAGGCATGGACACAGCTGACGAACCCAGCAGAAAGGCAGGATGCACAGGGCTGGAGATGTCAGTATGGCACAAAACCAGGAAGCAGCTTCCTTTCATCAGCTGGCGAGTCCTCTACCAACACTCTGCAACCTGCCCACGGAAGTCAGGGCTTGGGGACCAGCCCTGGCTCTGCCCAATCCTCAATATCTGCCTTGGCTACAGGCAGCTGTTACAAACTCATAGCCCTTCCCAGTAACACAGGATCTGTGAATCTTCCACGGCTTCACAGGTTTATCTTCACAAACACTTCTGAGGCTAGACAGCATTTACCCCTGCTGCATTTTGGGGCAGGTATTTTAGATTATTTCTGCAGTCACAAGTCCACCAGAAAAGGCAGCAGCTGAATCCAGTTCCTTGCCCCAGCCACGTACCCATCCTCTTTGCTCTGGTCAGGGTCTGCATTTGGCTTTTCAGAGCTCTGGTGCATTTTTACTGCACAGTAACTCTCAAACCATGCACCAAAAGCCTGATGTAAAATTCACAAGTGAATTAATGAGAGTGAGGGGAGAGGAGAAAGAGCCTCCCCCAAGATTGCTCTCTCTATGTCATAACTGACCTTGTGCTTTGCGAACCCTGTAACCTCTTACAAACTGCTGTCTTTGATACAAACTTACTATGAAAATCAAGTTAATTTCTCCCATACTCTGTGGGACTGATTTACAAGCCCCCTCCATGCCAACCCCCAGTTTCAGCAGTAGCAGCAGCACCAGCAGGTAGGTGCATTCACCCAAATTCAGGCTGCAAACAGTGTGTGTAATTGTAGGTACCCCCACATCCTCACAGAAGCACACACTGAGCAAGTCCTGGACACTCTGACCCATGCCTGGCCTGGTTCACTGCTTTTTTTTGTTCAGCATTCTTTTGTTTACTGAACCTTTTCAACGAGGAGTCAAAATAACATTGAGAACTTTTGTGAGCTGTGAATAACGGTATTTAACTCAGTTCGGGGGTGCAGAGTGAGGGGGGTGGAAAACCCCAACTTAAATTTGCATGCTTTAATTAAGGAATAACAGTCATTACTTGTTAGTTCAGCACTGAAATGAGGATAATTACTACTTGTCCCTACTCACAACGAAACACGCTCCCCAAACAAGGTCATTTCTTGTTTGTGCCTTTGCATGAATTCAGTCAGCCTCTTCCCCTCCCAGCCCCTACAAACGGCCCCACTCCCCCCTGCTTCCCATCACACACACATACACACACACACCGGCATGGCACAACCCCAGAGTGCTCCCCAACAAGAACAACAATGTGTCTTTACTCCACACTGGTGCGAGGGCAAACCCCCCCCACATTTCACAGCAAGCAACTAATATTAGTTGTAACACTGAAGGCACACATAAAGCAACTATCTTGGCACATGTTCTCAGTGTGCAATCACAAACAAGTTCTCACCAAAAATGCATATGCTTCTTCTATCACTTGGTTTTCTTTAACAAATACCTCCTTCCTGTAACTACATTCATGGTAATGATAAATAGTTTTCTATTATCTCTGCAGCTTTGGCTACTCTAAAACATTAGCATACAATAAGAGATAAAGTGCTTTAAGTCAGTTTTATATTTAAATACAAAGATCCCCAAGCCCTGTCTAAATATAGGTGTCTATTCCTCCAAGTTGTTTACTGCACATGACATTTTAAGACATACTGCATGACTATAACCTCACAAATCAATTTCTATTCATAATTAGTATTGTTGTTGCCTTTCTCCTGGCATGAAAAAGAGCGCCTCAGATGTTATCTACAAAACATGAGAAAGTCAACATTACCAGAAATTACAGGCTTCACATCCTCTGGAAGTTTAGCTACATAAAAGTGATGAGACTGCAAGAAATCTTTCCTGTATTTTCCATGAGATATTTTCATATTTCAGATAAAGCATTCATATTGTGGATACAATTAAGCAAGACTGTTTAGAACAATTTCTACATTCAGTATCAAATTCAAATGTTATTCAGCTGCCTGACTGAGAAGGATTAAAATACATTTGCTACAAGAATCCCAACATGATCTTAAATACACTCCCTATGTCCTCTGCTCTGAATATCATCCAAGTGAAGGTCAGCAGATTGTTTTATTACTATATTTTGCATATGAATGCATACAATTTCTAAAACTAACAGCCTCTGTGAACAAAATCACATTAGAGAGCTCTAATATTTGCAGGATTAGATCTCTAGTTTGAACTGTCACAAACGATATGCTGCCAAGTACTTTAACTGAACTTTGAGCAACAGAAATCCCATTTATTAGAAATGTTACAATGAGGGGAAAAAAGTCACCAAGTAATGTGCCTCTGTCTGTCAAATTACTGCTCCCCCGCCTTCCCTCTCCCTCCCCCCAATATTTAAAGCAGAATAGCCTCTGTCACAACCAAGCACGCTAATGTACAAGAACATTATTGCAAGGGAAAATCCTCTGCGACAGTATCTCACCACTGAGGAATGTCTCTGGCTCCTCACACCCAGGATGAAAAAGTCCTCTCTATTTTTCCAGTCCTCTCCGAACAACTCACGACCTACCTGTGCGGCAGAGGAGAGGCACAGGCTCTGCCTTCAGCTGTTCCCGAGTTACCTCATTGGGCACTCAGGTAAAATGAGAAGCTCTTACTAGTCCGTACAGCTCCTTCGCCAGAAATATTACATGAGTCAGCTTTTATCTATCAAAACCCTAAACACAAAGGCTATACAGAAACCTGATTCACAACTTTCTCACTGCCTTTTTCCCAGCACACCGACAGTCTTCGGCATCGCTAAGAGCCTTAAATGAAACATGACATCATGCAATTCAGGGACAGGACAATGGGCATCACTGTGGTAGCTTTAAAATGCACACTTCACTGAGCAACACCCACTAACTTCCATTTTTCCAGACACAACGCTGAGAAAACATCAAATAGAGCCCCCACTTCCACAACATTTATTACACTTTGTTCCTTGATTTGCAGACAATATTGATAAGCATGTAGAGCAAATAAATCACCTGCTGGTATTGTGAAATTGCTGTGTTTATGTTAGAAACTCCCACGAACCTGCAATGCAATAGGGTGATCCTTGGCAATAGGACCAGTCTGGATCCTGTTCTGCCCTAACATAAACAGGATCAGGCTATTGCAGTGTGCTTTCAAAACTTCAGCGTTTTGTTGTTGGGTTTGGTTTCTTTAAGGGAGAGGAAAGACTTTCAGAAGAAAATGTGAAACCGTCAAGTGCTCTGTGCTAAATCACAAAGAAAAAAAAACCATAAAAGCAAAGAGTTTTGTGGGGAAGGGGACAGTGAGAGAAGAAACAGGAGCAAAGATGAAGAAACAGAGAGAAGGAGAAAAATGGATATAGACTACTGCTAACTGGTGGGAAAGCCAATGGCTCTCTTGGCCTGCGGAGGTTGTGGTGGCCTTTCTATCTTGGGGCTGGGAGACAAAACAAGTCAAAAGAGTTCACAGCTGCTGACACCACCTTCCAGGTGTGCACTCACAGCTGTGTGCTCAAACCTAGCCCGCAAATTCATACTTGAAATTCACTCCCTCCCCTTGTATGTAACATGGCCTCGGCTTCATTCTGAGTTCTCCTAAAGAGTTTAGTCCTTGAACAACACCTTTCAGCTGGAAACTGGAGGTAGAAAAGGGGAGTGAAAACAGCCTTGAGACCATTCACAAAGCTGTGAAACACTTTGATCTGAACGTCAGGGCTGTCAGGGTGAAAGTCCCTTTTACCAGATCAGGTGTTTACAACTTGTCATGCTGCCTTGTCTCAGATCATTGACACATGCGCTCTCACACACATTCTCCTGTAGTTTTTGAGGTTTGCTTTGGTTGGTTGGTTTTTAAATACTTGCATATTTACATTAAAAGATATACAAACACATGCACACTTTTTGCAAGATCTGTGTAATACTTCAGACAGAGCCAGCACGTATCTGTAAGTCCTGGGCACACTCACAGGCACAGCATGACTGACACTGGTCTCAGTGTCTTCAGTATATAACACAGTGCAGCACTCCCGTACTCAATCAAAAAACCTGAATATGACCAATCTACCATACATTTGCTATGCTCCACATTCACACATATTTCTGTCAGGAGCTAATGATCCATTCCTCTGGACCTCTACCTCCTCACACCTTGTGCCCACCTTGCCTATGGAGCTTTTATCACCTCTGAGGGGGGGTTTAACTAACTCCTGAGCAGACCTGTAGAGCATCAACCAGCCACAGGGCATTGCTTGTTCACTTCTGTGAAATCCTATGGTACACAAACACCACCAGCAGTTTTGTCATTTAGCAATGACAAGCCTCCTGAACTCTCAATTCCAGTCTGGTGTCTGACCCAGAGGCAGCCGGTGACAGAGAACTTCCTACATTTGCTTCAGCAGGCTGGGTATAAGCAAGGGCTGCAGCAAGGCATCGTGAGCTTCAGCAGCTGGTGTGAACCAGCACAGTGAGCTTTCATGAGTATTGCTGTGGGTGGAGGGGAGAGGAGAACAGAGCCGAGTCCTTACCCTGCTCTGCCTTGCTCTTCCATCACTGCACAGCCACATTTGACCTTAGCTCTCCCTTACATCCCTGTGTATCAGCCAGTAGAATTTACCACATAGACAAGGATTTCCCCAAGAACAACCCCTCACCCCCCATCACTTCAAGCATGCAGAGCACTGAGAGCTGTCAGTGCAGGGTTCTAGAAACTCAAGTACTCAAGTTTTACTGCCTAATGTGCATTGTCAATGAAACAGTACACACATGTGCCGGAAGTGCCATGGGTTTGTCCCACTTCTCATTTTCTAGCATTTCACATCCAGAGTTTGGCTTTTGTTAACCTGCATTGTCTTTTAGGAGCTGCAGCACTCTCTTTGCCCCATCTCCTGCTCCCTCCCATAGTATGCACAAAGGCAATATGAATCCATTATTAATGCATCAGGATTAGGAGTTCAGAGGGTGACCTGTTTTATTTTGGAACAAAGCCTTTATTTTTTTAAGTTTGAACAATAAGTGGAGTTTATAGAGATTAGGAATTATGTTATTATATAATTTCCAATTGGCTGAGGATTTACTGAAGAAATAAGTTTTCATCAGCAAAATTAAAAAAAACAAAAAACTAAAAAAAACACCTAAACCAGAAAAACCATAAGTCAGCCACAGGGTACGTTGAGACTTAAGGACACACTGACATCTTCACTGAAAGTGCAATGTAATGTATTAATAACTCTCTGCAATGCAGTAGCTATTTAATCTGTATACGGTACTGCAGAGACACCTAACAAAAGGAACAAGCCATCACATGCTGCTGATGTACTGCAACACAAATAAAGCATATGGATCCAGTGCTCCATTTATAGGCCTTTTAAAGGGATTGGTTTTCATCTCCTTGTGAGTTTTGAAGGTTTGTTTCTCTCCGCTTTTAAAAGAGATGGTCTTATTCTGTTCTATTCGCAATCAGAGCAAAGGAAAATTCAGTGAAGAGATGTTGATGAGGAATAATACCCTAGATAACAATGCAATCAAAGCTTTTACATGTTTTTCTCCCCAGCCTATGCTGGCATTTAGTGAAGAAGAGTAAGTGTTCAACATGATGCTGCTTGAATGTTTTAGTATTTTTGCACTCAAATGAAATTCCACATGGAGTCTTCTTTCCACCCAGCACCATACAGAATCTGGTCTTGCTGCTAGCCCACTATTAGTGTCTTTCCATCCTACACTACATCACTGTAAAAGTGCTTGGACATCAGGTCTGGTTTCTACTTCTTCTTGGATTAGTCTACTGCTCCAAGCACACATCCCATCATGCCAACATACTACTGCTAAGGCAACTTTTCAGCTTCCCCTAACCCAGCTAAAACCGCTGCTGAAGTTCACAGCCTTTCAAAGCCCATTGCAGCACAATCACACTGAAGGTCTTGGCTAGGCATCCCCAACATAGTTCAAAATGCTTGCTGCTTTACCAAGAACATTGGGATGTTTTTAATATTGAAAAATGTTAACCGTCTCATAGCTAGCAATGCAAAGTAGGCAAAATAAACTTAGAGAGGGATGCAATGTTTCAGCAGAGGGAAACATATCATCTAGGTATCATTCTTACCAGTTACAGTGAAAAACTTAATTGTGTGACCACAAAGAAGGTGTCTTCGTACAACTAGTCTCTTCCAATTTAAAAATAATTTGTAGCTACAATATCTAGCACAAACAGATTAGTTCTTCTAAACTCATTTCAACAGTCTGTTTTTCACTTCTGCCACTGAATTTTCCATTGACTTTCAAACCTTCATAGTGAAAATCCTGCCTGAAAAAAACCCACATTTTGTAAAAGCCATTTCTCTGGAATAGCTGATTTTGTTGGATGGCAGATACAAGTGAGTTTCAGAAGTTTTAAAGAATTTATGTTTTACTTTAAATCCAGCTAAATGATTTCTCCTGTTTGCTTTTGAACTGGAGACACTTACTGGAACCTCCTCTGCACTTCAGGAAGTTTAGCAACCAGAATTTTGAAACAGAGCTGAAATAGTAACACCAGACTCATACTACCAGATGTTCACATTTACACTGAAATAAAAACTTTCTCCTGGGTTTCCTCTCTTGAATAAAAATAAGAACTGCACAAAGCAGTATTTACATCTTGGGGAGAAGAATCCTTCAATTCTACCCAGGTTGGAACTGAGACATACTGATGGTCTAGCTTCACCACAGACTGGCTCTGGCATTTCAAGTCATCAGTCATTTTCTTATGCCCACCCTGCTAAAAGGGAACAGTAGGTCTTATTTCTAAGGTGATATTATAACAGTAAGCTAACAACTCTTTCAAAATTCCAGTTCAGCAGCAACCTATTCAATGAGTGCTAAAGGACTCAGGACTTAACAAATGACTGCGACAGATTTCTGCAGCATAAAATAATTAGTATTTTGAAATCTCACAGCACTTTAAATAAAAATAAATAAAAAGAAGTCAAGCAGGGCTTGAAGCAAGGGACCTGAAAAACACAGTCATCCTAAGCCTTCCTTTTTTATTTACTACTGATGATCCTATCACTTCCTGACTCCCATTCACCTTGATTTTGGTCCTTCCCTACCCGTCCCTTCCTTGTCATTAAGCTTTAAGGTATTTCTGTGAAAGCCACTCTAGTAGAACCATGTTTGGGATGAAGAAATGGCTTCACAATGCTTTCAGAGTGCTTTAAGGACATTCTGCAGTGTGTGCAATACATCCTATTACTTTTAGCTGTTATTTCATGAAGACAAACTACTGAGAACAACAAAATTCCTGTCTCAAACAAGCAACACTTTCCTTAGAGCTTTTGTATGCAAGAAGCGAAGCAGGATTTGAGATTGAGATCACTGCAGTGTTGGTGTACAGATCATTGTAGCCTCTGCACCCACAAACAGATGGTGTTAATGCCTGCAACACTTATCAACAGGCGTATCAGTATTCAAAACTAACAGTGCCAGGAGTCACACTTCAGAAGCTACAGGGCAAGAAGCAAACAGATTAGAGGTTTGGACTTGCCTACACTGAACATTTGGTGCATAATTCACAGCAACTGACTTCCTGAGTCATAAGCCTTTCTCTGCTTTTTCTTCTTATGCCATGGTTTAACCCTCAGCTAAAACCAGGTCATCTTATTAGAACAATTACATGCTTAATTCAAACCAGAAAGACAGTTCTTTTATCAAATGTCTACATATTACTATATATATTGCAAAGCCCCTATGGCTTCTTTACCAACACCTGCAGAAAAATAATCCTATGGACTTAAAAGCATTAAAATGCTCTACTGTACCCATTCAGAGGTATTTTAACTGAATTTTATACACAAATAACACCCTACAAAAAGTCAGTGAAATGGGGTTTTCAGATTTCTACTGACTGTCGGATGCATTATCCAATTTTTTGAGGGAAAAAAACCCCAACAAACTCAAACGAGTGAGGGACATGAAACATCATTCGTATCAATGTACCACTACATGTTTCACAGCAAGGTAGGAAAAATTTTAAAACATTCATGAAAAAACAGCTGATAACAACTGCCTGCTACCATCCTTCTGCTTTCCTGACTTTTGCAGTCAGTACTGTATTACTTCTCTTTTGCAGCCCTCAAACACTGCTACACTGTCCAGTTTTCAGGTTGATTGTTAACTATAATAAACAACAGCTAAATCCGTTCATGTGGCCCAAACAAATGCTGGTATTCAGTAAACAACTCAGATGAGCTTTCTCAGTGTTTAGATCAGAGACAGGAAAACAGAAACTTAGACTCTTATTTAAATCCTGTTAGTACAGCTAAGGGAGTTCTTTTTCTCAGATTTCTCTTTCGTGTTGTATCATTCTTCCAGATAGGGACATTCAATCCCATCATTTTTCTTGTTTGGGATATCCACCTGTTTTCTGTGAGAAAGGAGTAGCAAATCCCTCCGTATTTAAATATTAGAGCTGAGATTCAAATCAAATTATCCAGTCCAAAACATACAGCCTGGACTTAGAGAAACTTGGCCACAAAGTCAAATACTATAGCGTAAAATGAGTGAGGGTAGGGGCTGAGGAGGGCAGGATGTATTAACTCTGTGGTGGAACTGCAGGGTTTTCCAAACGAGCTATGCTAGCAAACAATTCCTTTTGTTGTTCCTGTTTTTAGAGAGAACATCAAAGGTTTCTCAAGTCCGTACCCTACACACACAGGAACTTACAAGGTAATTTGGTGCATGGTTTAGCATTTAAGAGCCATTCTCATGACTTGCCCAGAAACTTGGTTTATTTTTAAAACACCTCACACAGTAAACCATTTATTTTCCTCCAAAACCTGCAATCAAATTAAGAACACCAAGCTGTAAATCCTCAGTGAACTAACTTGTGTTATGCCCATGCTTTTCCTTAAATTCAAATGTTGCCTTCCAGCTCCCCCCAGGGAAAGCATTCCTGTAACATTCAACCATGAAACTCATCTGACAAAGAGGCAAGGGGAGCAAAAAATCCTTCCCCTCTCTCTTGTCTTCTCCCATGGGCACACTGCTGAGCTTTAAGATCCCTGCAGGGGATTCACCACCTACAAGCATGAAGGAATAGCTAACTGCCTCTAGGCTTCTTCTAGCCCTGTTACAAGGAGGCTACAGGCTGAAAATCAGTTTCCCTCGGTCTGCCCTGACATCCCAAGAGCTCCAGGACTTTTCACGGTTGAACAATACTGCGCATTCACTATTGAGCTCTGAGGCACAGAGACACACTGAGAGGCCACTACATTGGTATTATTCCACTATGTTCAGCCTGTTACCACAGCTATTAGCTGGCGTGCTCACTTTTCAAATCCCCATCTCTTTGGAAACCCTGACTACCATTATTTTATTACAAAGAGGTACAGGTTAAAAGACGCTTGGCTAGACATTTTCCTACTCTCCCCCTTTAGCATTACCTACAATGTATTAGTCATGTAGGCAGAATTTCAGTAAGAAACATCTCACTTATACAGATATATAGAAATTCTATTGCTATTGAAGTGTTTTATTAACAAAGATTTTGACAAGAGATTTGCAAAGTTTGTGTAATTTAAACCAGTAAGAGAATGAAAACAGATGATCAGCTATAACTATCTAGTAAGATGCTTGAACTGAATCAGGGCTTGCAAATAATTTCATTAACTATATTCAGCAAAACAGAAGGAAGGTATTTTGTCTTCTTTTGCATCAATTTCTATATACAGCCTTCGATGACATCAGTTACACGTATTTCTACATCCAAACGCATTTATTTCTCAATAGTGTAAGCCATAAGAATGGCTATATTCTTCCCCAGTACAAGTAGCACGTGGAGAGTAAAACAGGTCCCTTTTGCATTGATTGCTCAGCAATCACTTAATAGAGCACCAAAAGATATTAAAATTTCCACTCCAATGATTTTTTCAGTGAAACATGTTCTTTATGAGCGAAAACCAAAGGACTTCAAACATTTTAAATCTTTAAACTATGCACAGACCCTGCCAATTATAAATTCATTGCAAAATATTTTCAAGGTCAGAAAAACAATCTGGGAGAAACATTCCCCTTCTGATGAAATTAGAGCAAAGTTCTTTGAAAACAATGACAAAGACATCTGGCACTGAAGGCCTGAACACCATATAGCAAGAAGAGTCAAACTGACTGTGGTGGTATTGCTGTCTTTTGCATGACAATTACTATAGCTGACCTTGACTTAGAAAAATGCAACAGCAAAAACTGAAAGAGATCCATCACTAAACCATGATGTTCACATGTATGTTGATGGACAGAAGAGAATCAACATGGGTAACAGATCACCATGGGTAAGAGAACTTCCATGGCGAAATTACCAGAGACATTGTAGTCACAGCTGTAATGACAGAAGCATCTCTCAACAAGCACAGCAGAGATATGATGGAATTATCAGGAAGGGGCTTCCACATCAGTATTCCCTTTTGCCCTTTAAGGTACAATATAAAGCCATTTTTAGAATTTTGATGAACAAACTGTGTTTCTAGAAGTGAAACATTCAGCTTAGCAGAACATTGCACAAACTCTAACCCAGTTTAATCGCTACATTTAATGTATGTTGATTTTGTTGTATGTGTTTTTTATTTACAACTTATTCCTGCCTAGGGGAAGAAAGATTTCGTGTGTTAGAAGAATATTCAAGAGAAAGTTCTGGTGCTGCAGATAGTTTGATAATACTTTTTCATCTGCTGATAACTCTGTCTTAGAAGAATGCTGAACGGAAAGGAACGTGGGAGGATGAAAACACAGGAAAGCTAGAATGGAAGTCTTAACCACTTAATACCTTAACCAGTCACTACTGCCAATTTACTGTGATCTTCCATTTTATCAATTTTCCTAGCAGTCCCATGCTGACATTGACATACAAGGATGGGATTAAAACAAACACCATTGGGATTTCTCAGATTTCTTAGTGGAAGGACCATGGGGGTTTTTTGTTACCAGGTTCCACATAACCTGAAAATGATAGTTCAACTCCAAGTTAGTTCAAACTCCAAGTCTAACTATGTCAGCACTCTGTCTCTCGCATCCAGAGTGGCAAGAAGCATATTGAAGATAAAAGACCTGATAGTCATGATTAGCAAACACAAAAACAATTATGGAGTATGCACTGAGTGTGTGACACTGAAGCACACCATTTTCCCCTTGTATTGACATTCCTTTCTCTTATGTTTGCTTTTCTCTTTTCAAACTAACATAGTTGGTTTAGCAACGTATCACTGATATTGGTTATTCTGCTTTGAGCCTGTGACATTACTCTACACATAGTGATGTAGCTAGGAATTTTTCCTTAGCACTCCCACTTGTCCCCCCATTTATCCTCTTTGTTACAGAGATGAATGGGTGTGGGAAGTGACAGCATATACTGCTAGTTTAAGCAAACTACACAACTCCACATTCTTGTCTGAAATAGATTCATTTTAAGAAAAATGAAAGAATAAATAAAAAAAATGTCTTAAGACTTGCCGAAGCGGAACAGAAGGTGTGTGCATGTAGCACACCAGAGCTTCCAAATTTCTGAAGTGCTTAACCATGGACTTTTCCTATATAAGCTTTAAGGAAACATTTATTGTACTTAAATCATAAAGCAGACTAACCATCCTACTAATGCATATATATATATATATAAAAAAAATCATACTTCTCATTATAGCTAGATATCAGTAGCCCAAGAGAAAATAATTTTCTATGCACTTAAAACACAAGCTGTTCTTTATCACTGGGATGTACACATCAATCACGCAATAGGCCAAATAAAATGTTCAGTTGATATCCCATTTATATTTACATCTAAATCTTTAAAATCAAATGAACAGTTTTTGAAAAAGGAATTATGTTTTAACCTGTGATAAAGGTTAAACGGCTTTGACACATTTTCTATATGCATATAAGTCCTGAGCCATTAAAGTGAATGATTTATCCTTTACTGTTCTCAGAACAAGTGAGTTGGTGCAAGAGGAGTGTAAAGCCTTACACTTGAGCTGATACCCTGGGGTGCATCTCATGCATTTGGTTAGATGAAAAACAAGCCACAGTGAAGAAAATAAAAAATTATCAGTTATGCTTCTCCAGGTTATCTGATGCCACAACTTACATGTGCTCTTGACTGGAAAACTGATGGCAGCCATATAGCTCATCAGCAATTCCCCCTTGAAATGGAAAGGATTTAGAACCATTTTAAGAAGTAGGAATAAAGCATCACAGTGAAGGCAGAGATTATACATACTGAAATTTTAGCACTGCAGTTTGTCTGGTAACTTTGAGGTTCATCTCACAGAGCTCTATGTCACAGCAAGGGAATTAAGCTGCAGCCTTCAGAACAGCCCTTTGCTGAGGGTTTCCAGATTTGTTGTTCCTTGTCAATGCTAAGCACTCAGGGCTTCAGGTAAGGGGAAGCTGAAGAAGTATGGTAACTTCAGAAAGCAGGTCCTGAAGCTAGATATTTAGCTTGTGAAAACTATAACTCATTGACTTTAATAGCCAAAAAAAGAATTTAAATGGCTGCTCAGTGCAGAGTGCAGTTTTCATCTGCCATGGCTCTTCATTTGCCACATTGGGAACAACAGCAGGGTCTGCCCTGCTAGGCCCAGGAGTCACACTGCATCTTCTGCCACAAATTCCGAGCTAAGGCATGGCTGGTTCTCCTCCAGCACAGCCGCCCGGTCCCACCGGCAACAAAGGCCCCAGCTACTGAGTCCATAGGATCAGGAACAGGATTATGCCCATTCAGATACTTTTGCTGCAGTAGATAGAGCCTTATCTGTTCTTAAGTTTAGTGTAGAAGACATCTCACACATGTTTATATGACATGTAATCACCGTAGTGTCCTCTGGCACTGCAAGATACTCAGACACGTATTTTTTATGTCATAAGGAGAGAAAAAAACCTTTCAACTTTACATATATTTATGCATTACACATACATAACATAATAATCACCTGTTGCCAGGTGATACAACTTATTTTGAGAGAGAAGGATGAAAACTTGACTTCTTGTAACACCACACTATTACAACCTTCCACTTTTATTAGGAAAATTCAAAAAAGGTGGAGCAGTTTTGCTGTAACGTTATGCTTTCCAAGCGTCATAAAAGTAGGGTTGGTCTTAAGTTGCTGGAGCTTAAAGTTTTGATGGATATAATACCTCAAATCAGAAGACAGATAAACCTACTTCTTTCTTCAGCACCTACATGCACCAGTGACTCAGGACACTCCTGAGCTTGGAGTCAGAGACAGCATGCCGTCAAAAAACACTTAGCATGCAGATCTTGTGAACTGATTCTTCTCTGAAGGTTTTAAACTCCCGCATTTCCCTGTTTGTCACAATGGTAAGGGCATTTTAGGATCTTCACATAGAGGTCAGTGGTCTTGGCTTTTCAAACCTGCCTCACTTACTGCCACAAACAGGAGGAAAAGATAGTCTTGACTTTGGTAAGCCTACTTTTATAGTGAAGAATCAGTGGTTTAACTAATTGCTAGTCAATTTTACAGTTGTATGTAGAAGATGTGTGAATAAAACTTTTAAAAATTAACCTTTTATTACAGCACATCAAAATTCAACAGGCAATCACATGAAAGAAGAATAGGGTTTCTCTTTTGGGTTTGGGGGTTGTTTTGAGTGTGTAAAAATCTTTTTTGTAAGCATAGTCCCCCCTTATTGCATTAGGCTCAGTTTACACTCTGATCATAAAAAGAGATGTTTCCTTCTGTAGTTGTTACACTATACTTCAATCCCCCATCTAAAACAGCCATGCTTGTAAAAACAGACATGACAAAAGGTTAAGAAATGAACAAATAGATTTTCTCCAGCTGTAGAAAAGGAGCTGACAAAGTCAACCCTTGGGATCACTGGAGAGAGGCATTACCAAAACAAACGTCTGGTATTGATTTAAAATGGTAATAAAGAAGTGGATTAAATTAATCTAGCAAAAAAGTAAGCCCCTGCATTAAGGAATACTTTCAACTGGAAAAACTGGATGACCTCTAAGTAGGAAGAAAGACATGTTAACTGATACATGATTTAGTATATGCATTGTGAATACAAAGCAAAATCCATTATAATAAATACCCATTTTGAGTAAGCACTACTGAAACAGTAACTAGAGTACATTAGAAACAATCATGTGCCAAAATAAAGGTTGTTCAGATGGGACTACCGAAATTTTATATACTGACATACTCATTTATTAGACAGTCGTATCAAATTTGTAATGTTCCTAAATATTTGATACTTTGCTTTCAACGTTTGGCTTTTGTGAAGGATGCAAAATGATCTGTATTTTTTCCTCTGCTTGCACCCTATAAACCAAACAAGACTTAAACAGAAAGTTACCTTCTTTGGCAGGGTGGGGAAAGGGATTTCCTAAGGCCTTTCTTTTCTCCTCTTTCCTCCCCACCCTCCAGTGAATGAAATTAAAGGTCAGTAAGCATTCAGTGAGGTGGAAAACCCCAGGTTATAAAAATAAATGAATTAGAAAAGCTATCCAAGATTATAATAACTGAACAAATAATCTCCAGACCACTCTTTAAGACCCAGACATGCTGTGGAAATACACTAGGTATCCTGACATTGCTAGCAAACATGATTAAAGTATATTTATATGCACTCTGAAAAAAATTCATCACACACAGCCAAAACATACCTCCCCATACAATGCTTTTGTCATTCAAGAGATTAATCCCTGAAGGAAATAATCATATAATGCATTTTCCATCTGCTGTTGTTCTTTTGCTCTCAGACACAGGAAAAATATTTTCTTACTCATTTTGATAGGCTGTAATAAAATAGTGATCTGGTTTATAGTCTAGTAAAAACCCTTACAAGAGGATTAAAAGCTAATATGAGAATGTCATAGCTAGTGAGCAAAACATATTTAGGTTCTAAATCTTCAGACCAGTTCAGTCTCAGGGCACTCTTTCAGAGTCACTTTAAATCCCTGTTGATTCCACCTGCGGGCTTGCCTCTCTCTCAGTCTGGATCACACACTCTCAAGCCCCACCACTGCTCACAAGAGGAGTAATGGTCCTGTGGCCACCCAGCTCAGATTTCACCTGTACAAGGCTTCTGCTCAAATTTGGCAGCTGCCTGCAACTGTTCATGCCAGAGGGAGGGAGTGGCAAAAATACATGTCCAGGGGCTACAGGGAGAAGAGGGCTGTCTCCTCTCTTGCTGCTCCAAAGTGTTTGGAAACCTTTAGGAGAACAAAGATACCTGCGCTCTGGAGCTGCACAAACCATCAGCCATTGCTGTCCCCAAAACTGGACACCTGGTTTTTGCAGGTTCAACTAGAATACATGCTTGTTCCCTTACCTATTCACAGGACCTTCAGGCAGGGGTTGCAAGCTATAAAAAAGTACAAGGAAAGAGCTTAATAATGGACAGGCAGACCGATGGGCTATCGCCTCTTTTTATTCTCATTTAAATATAGGCTTAGCTTCAGGCATGCAATTTCATTGCTTTAACTGGACGTAGAACATCTAACAACACACGTGTGTCTAAGCGCACACACAACACATCAGTTTCTGAATAGACATTGATACCTATTGTCTGATTTAAGCAAAACTGAGTTGCAGTGAACTTCAGTGGCTTCAGAGGTAGAGTTTGGGAGTTTGTATCTCCTGTTAGAGCTAGTCCCTTTGGGCAGTGCTAAATGCATCCTTTCCCTTTCTTCCCACTTTCTCCCACAAGAAGTATAGCCACTTCAATCCACCTTCTGCTGATCGTTTACATGGAGGCCAGGACATACAAATGACTTATTTCAAACCTTAGAGAGGTAATTAATTTGGTTTTCCCTGAAAGTCAGCCAGTTACAGGGAGAACGCTTCTGCAAAGGTTTTTGTAAAGTTAATCAATAACTTTTTATTTCTATAGCTAGCAATTTTTAGAGAGAGAAAAATCTTCCAACATGAAAATAAAACTAGACTTATATGTAAGATCTGCTTAATCTTTGACTAAACAAGACAATTACTTACACTTTCACATGTCCCTGTGCAGCACACTTCCACAAATAAATCACTAGAGATAAACCAACATAAACATGGCAGGAATAAGGTATTATACCGACACAAAAATAAGAATATATAATACTTTACACTTCTATGGTTTCTGCAAAAAATCAGCAAAAGGCATATCTGAAAAAAACTCTACAGTTTCTCTCTGTATCTTCCTCTCACTCCCTACATCCACCTCAAAGAGAAATGGCAAATGAAATACCCAGGAATAACATACTTAGCTATATAAGAATGAAAAGCTACATCACAACACTATGTCAACCCACACAAAGTGCAGTATTTGCCACTCAAGTAGTGAATTGAAGATAGCTGGGTACATCACTGAGATGAATAAGCTGCAATGGCCCAAAGGACAGATCATCCCACCTATGATGGGATTCAACCAGTACAGGAAAAACTCTTCATAGAAAATTTTTGTTGTGAAAATACGGGGTATCAGTATTTGACATTTTTCTTGCCACTTCATTCTTGGAAATTAAGGTTACTTTAGAAATTAAATGATGTATTGTAGTAAACGTCCTACTTCAATTGACTCAACAGTCACTAAGCGCTAGCTGTAGTACGTTATATAGCTGTCCCATGACAAAAAAAATGGTCTGGTTTGAGAGTCTTATGGAAACTCCAAATATTGAAGAAAACTTACAGAGGAAGCAGCCAAAAGTGGGAAAGATGGAAAAGGTAAAAAGAAAAAAGAAAGACTTACCCTTGCTTGTCCTACAGCAAATGCAGATTCATTTTCACTGGAGGCATAACACTATATACACTGTACTTCCCATTTAGCCCAACAAATAACAGATAATTAGCTACTGATGTTTTCAGACATTCTAGAAACGTTATTGTCCAGAACCACACCTGCAGCGTAAGCCTCCCCACTGACCCCATGATTACTTCTGCACTTGTGAAGCTGCATAACTGGTTAGTCTCCTGGAGACATTCAGCACAGGATTAACGAGTGGCTAAGAGCCATCCTCTCATTCCAATTCTAAAACTGCAGTTTTGATACCACAGCTGGACACCTGCCATCACTGCAGGCCTCAAAGAGGAACATGGTTTAAAAAAAAAGAAAAGAAAAGTGTCTTTTGGGAAAATTCTTCTTCCCCATCTGCTGCTCTGCAGCATCTTCAGCCTCCTCAGTGCACCCGTTTATTCCACCGCCAATTTTGCACTCCAGTTCCAGAGAGCTACAGGCACACCAAGCAGTACCTTTCAGTTATTTAAGTTTGGGAATGCTCCAGAACTGCTTTCCATAAGCTGTCCTGGAAATGCTGCTTGGCAAATTTGCACTGCGGCTAGGACTCAAACTCCCTGTACAGACTACATAAAGGACTGAGGGAAAAGATTTTCTTAAAATAGTAGCATCCCCACCACCACACACACACTCTGCATCACTAACCGACACTGACATAATCTGTCAAGTGAAACGGGAAGAGAACTTTTATTTTCTTCATTTTCTCCCATAAAAGAGAAAATTAATTAGCTGGATATTAAATATTCTGTAAGAATTTAGGAACAAAAAAAAAGAAACCTCTCAAACTTCTTCAGCACACATGTTTACATATGAATCTTTCTTTATTCTCTCTTCTAGACACATGCTTAAGTTACTGAAGTTACCAAGGAGCATCAAAGCCACACACATGGACATCTCTAGTAAAAACAGAGTACTATACACCAGTCTAACATCTTTCCCAAAGGTGATATACAAATACTATATTTTCTTCTTTTTTTTTTTTTTCAAATACAGTTACGAATGAACAGAGAGCTGTTTTCTGTGGTTTTGTTTGGGGTTTTTAATTAGTATTATTTTTAAAGTACAATTTTTCCTAATCCAAAACTGAAAGTTTTCAAATCTTTAGAAAGAACAGAAATGAGGGGAAAAGGAAGAAAACATTACTGTCATGCAGCTGCATAAGTAAGAAAGAGTATTTTTCTTTTTTAATTATGAGTCTCAACCTGGAACAAAGAGTTAACAAAAACAAGATCTAAATTAACTGAGAAAATCACAGTGGTATATAGTATTCCTTGTTAGCAAAGACAACCTCATGTTTCTTGCATGAGATCAGTTTTACACATATATAATGTCAATCAATAAGCTAGAGAGCCATGCATAATAAGGAGCCAGCCACTGATGTTTGCTGAACATACGGTAATCATAAACACTGACCTATTAAATAAAATTTAAGACTTTGAAGAGTACAAGAGTTTAGGGCCTGGAAGCATAGATCAATGAGCAATTACCACATACTGTAAACCATCTAGTACTGCTCACCATCACTGGTCATGTTCACTATGGCTTTTTATTATCGGTAGTACAAAGCATACCTGAGTAAAGTGTTCATAAAGAGTCAAAATACTACTTGAAATTATCCTAGCATTAAAAGATAAGTTCTAGCTGTATTGGAGGGCAATATGTATACTGCATAAGCACTAAGCTGCATACCAACTTCAATTTATTGCTCCATCAGTGTTTGTTAAACACTGGCAATATCGTTCTGTGCAAGCCAAACACTAATTTGAAAAGAAAGCTCATGGACAATACAGCGAAGTAACTTCAGTAGTTATGAACATCCCCAGCTACGCACTGCATTTATCAAAATACACGCCACAAATCTAAGTAAAATACTTTATGGGTAGTGGCCAGCACCCTGTTCATTTAAGCTTCAAGGAGACTCCCTATCCCTCCTTTCATGCATTCTGGCCAAAGTTTGCAATAAGGAAGCTGCAAATGGCAAAAGATTAATTAATGTGAGTTTTTCATTAACTCTTCTTAAACTTCAGAGATGTATTAATTAAAGATAAAGTAAGTTTGCTCCCTAGAAATTGTACTAAAATATGAAGTGAATCAGGGCTCCTAGAGAGATAATGGAAGTCATGTCTTCAGATAGGCTTTACAAAGCTCAATTTTAAATTGAAAAAACCTGCCAAATCCTGAGGTTTAATTAGTTCTGGCAGGTCTGGACCGCTGGGAGTATTTCCATAATTTCAATCACCAAAGTAATTATTGAAAGTTTTCAGGTTGGATGGCAAGGAAAGGAGATGGGCTAGCAAAGGGGAAGGAGCAAAGGAGGCAGCTTATTTCTCACTGTCAGCATAACAATTTTTAACTTCTCAGTTCTGTACCTACCTTTGATCAAAAAAGGAAAATAAACTTGACCCAGTAATAATACTCAAAGCATAAGTACAAAGAAACTGAAAACTAATTTAATCATCTTCCAGTTGTCTCCCTCAGGCAGTCCTAAGCAAATGAGCTACATCTTCCTGAACAAAAAAATCACAAGTAAATACAGGGTTTGTGTTTTCAGTTCCTTCCTGCGCAACCAGAAACAGATTTGTTCCTTTCTTTACTGTAATCTGCATCCAAGAATTTGGAGATTTTATATCACACTTTGTACAAAAATGCACTGACATATTTCATGCACCTTTCTAATACACCTGAAGAATTTAGAGGAAGCAGGGTTTGAATTTCAGCTCTGCGTATCAAAAAGGAAACAACAGGTAATACCTGACCGAGTTCCAAGTTTCACTTATTTTTAACAGCCTTGGATACGGCCACCACATTCAAATATTGATAGTGGCCCAATTCAGCAAACAGCAATGCACACTTTTATCTTTATCACACATGCTTAACTTCGCTCTTGTGAGCAAAGAATGAAGGTCAGAACTATCACACTTTTCTTTGTAAGCAGCGTTCCTCACTTAAATATTAAAACATATTAAACACATGAGTTTATTTAGAAGTTATGTGTCCATTAATTAACTAGCAGTACTTCAACTCTTCATTTTTTTCGATTATAAGCTCTTCCATCACAATTACACAGCTTGTTCAGACTGTGACAATACCACAGCTCAGTGGATTGTATTATCCTACAAAGAGATTTTATTTGTTTAGTTTTAAGTATGCATTTTTACAGAGTAAAAACTACAAAAGAGATTCCCTGCAATAAACAGAAAGGCCAGAGACCAACTTATTAATAGACATACTGAAGAAAAGACAGATAGGGTCATATGACAACTGTAACTATTAATTTCTGAGCAGGCATTTACAACATACAGGTGCAGCTGTAGCAGCAGCAGGACTACCAGCTCTCTTAATATTGCTCAGCTTACACAAGGAATAGCTGCAGGACCATCAAGTCCGTCATTGTTGGACTATGTTTAATGCTAATTTAAGCAAATACTATCAGTATAGTCTAGATAGATACAGAATATAAACATACAAACTGGATTCATACTTTCAAAGTAGCAAAGAACAAAAGTCTTTTTACAGAAACTAGGATCAAATGCTAAACAACTTCTCTCTAGGCAAAAATCATAGGATAGTTTGGGTTGGAAGAAACTTTAAATGTCATCTAGTTCCACTTAGGGACACCTTCCACTTACACCAGTTTGCTCAAAGCCCTGTCCAACCTGGCCTTGAACACATCCAGGGATGTTCTACAGATGCACCTACAGGTTCTCTGGGCAACCTGTGCCAGTGTCTTACCACTCTCACAGTAAAAACCTTCTTCCTACTATCAAACCTAAATCTATCCCTTTAGGTACTGGAGGCTTTGCAGTTTTATTTTACTTACTATATTGATTAAAAACACCTTGTGTTGCCTCACGAGTTATTATTAATACAGATCAAACAAGTATGAATATATGAAAAGTAGTATATAGTAAAAACTAGAAATTAAGCATGTATCTGTCACTGTTTGCCTTATACAACCCAGAAGAGTGGAAACAAATAGAAACTATAGTAGATATATCCTTATGAACAATGTCTTTGTAACTTTAGATCAAGAACTAGTTCAGACTAATGACAGTAACATAAAATAAAACATAAACCCTGACTTCCTCATAGCTTTTCTCTGCCAAAAGCAATTAAGAGTACTGCACCTTTGAGGAGTCATGAGGAAGGGAGGGAATGCTTGATGAGATTGTGACCCTTTCTCTGATAAAAAACAAAGATCTCCGACTCCATTTGACCAGAGACTGAATACTATCACACTTACGATTTTCCCCTGGAATTGGTTTGTGGTTCTTAGAGCAAGATAAACCTTCCATTGGATTGTTACCTTCTTAAAAACCAAAAAAAACCAAAAAAAACCAAAAAACCCACCCACCCCAAAACCAACAAAACCCAACCAAACAAACAAAAAACCAAAACCAAAAATAGAATAACCAACAAAAACTGTTGATCGCTCAAAATCTGAGTCTTTTGGTTGAGTTTCCTCTTTGACCTGAACAAGTCAATCCTGAATGCTGAGTTATATACCTCTGAGCAGGCATATTCTGTACTACAGTTACATGTTAAACTCGCTGCAGAAATAACATATTCATGAACTGAATGCTGCTTTTACTGGGTCTAAAGCACCATTTTTCTTGTATTCTCCTTCCAGCTGGAGCCTGGGTGATCACTTTCAGTTAAAACATCTGTGTCCATGGCCATGACACCTGCCTGAAGGTCCATTCCCACCAGTCCTCCCTAAAGCTCAAAAAAGTATCTTCAAATATGGGCATACATAATCCTTCCTTCAGACCCTCAGAGCAAGGAGTGTTAGAGAAAAAAGAGGCAATTGTCCTCCACTGCATAAGGGAGGCTCCAGGGAGTCCTTATAGCAGCCTTCCAATACCTAAAAGGGGCCTACAAAAAATCTGGAGAGGAACATCTTACAAGCACATGTAGTAACAGGACAATGGGTAATGGCTTTAAGCTGGAACAGGGTAGATTTCAATTAGGTATTAGGAAGAAATTCTTCACTGTGAGGGTGGTGAAACACTGGTACAGGTTGCCCAGAGGATCTGTGGATGCCCCATCCCTGGAAGTGTTCAAGATGCGGTTTTGAGCAACCTGGTCTAGTGGAAGGTGTCCCTGCCCATGGCAGGGGGGTTGGAACTAGATGATCTTTAAGGTCCCTTCCAACCCAAACCATTCTATGGTTGTATCACCTTAGTTGAGCCCAGTTTTCTCCATTGCACACTAATGGCAATATCACTGCTGCTGAAGTATCTTGGATAAGAAAAATAAAACCAACTCAAACCAAATTAGAATTTATTTTCTTCTTGTAGGCAAGGCATACAACATAATCTAATCTGAAATAGCAAACTACCCACCACTTGTGGTGAGGGAGGGAAGCAGAGTATAGGAAGGCAGCTTTTTCAGATATGATGCCTACAAGCCTCTTTTACTCAACAGGGTACAGCTAAGCCAAAATTATGATTTCTTTACTTCTGGATGATTCAACTTCCCAACACTACTACCTTTGGAAAGTGTCAGACTGGACATTTTTTCTCAATATGGGAGAGAAACAAGTAGGAACTTCTGCCATACTCTTTGTTCTCTTCATATGATGGGACACTCTCAATTAACCAGTTGTCAGTGCAATCATAAACCAGAAACTTGAGAAATGGAATAAAACAGTTTTACAGATTTTCTTTGTTGGCCATCTCTATCAGGATTCTCTAGGATTACCTTTAATCCTGTAATCAGAAAAACCAATTCACAATGGGGCTAAGAACTTACCAAAACCAAACTAAACGATACCTTTTCATGCCAAGGGAGTGAAGTGGAGTTAGATCCATCATTGTAAAATGGAAATAGGCTACTGTTTTGTTCACACTGAATTGGAGAAGACACTGTGATCTCAGCTTGCTTTAGAGGAATATATCTACCTGCCCACTAGGATTTCACATTGAGATTGCTATCACAAATTAGGTATTGTGGTTTAACAATTCCCTTCTTTTGAGCACTGAAAACATAGCCTTGGACATTTGATTAACAAATTCAGTCCTCCCATGCATAAACACAAGAAAAAGATTCCTTTGTACACCAAAAGGTAACAAACCATATCACAGGAATAAGTACACTGCTGGCACTCCTTCTGAGGTTAATCACAGGCATCCAACCTGCCACCAGTAAAAAGAAACTTATATTAATGTGTATTATTAATCTGCTTACCTGCAACCTCACTGTTTATCTGACAGTCTGTTCGCTTCCCATTTATACTGGGAGAAGTTACAAAAAGGCATTTCAAGGGAAATTCCAAAGCTCAACATAAATAAAGGATTAGCTGGTGGATACTACTTTCAAGATAAGGAGGTATATACCAGCAGTAAAGGCACCTGAACTAATTAAGCCCTTTAACCACAGAATGTTTACTCTGCACAAAAATTGGCTTCAAATGCATTCAATGAGACTGCTAGCTGCAGAACAGCCAACAAAATTACTACCTGTTTGCACAAAGGCAGATGAAAATGGAATGACAAAAAAACCTTGTCTGGGTTTGAAACTCAAACTTGTTTGATTTTGGCATTAAGTTACTCAGTTATAAATGAGGGATGAAACAATGGTAGCCAGGCAGAACATGCTCGAGTAAGCAAAAAACTTTTAAACAGGATTATACCAAGCACTGAGTAAATATTGTTAAAATAAAAATAAATTATATTCCCCTTAAAGAATACACCTTAAAATCAGAGCTCCTGTTTGCTCTGCTTCAGACATAATAGAGATTTGGAGAGTACAGATCATAACCACAGACTTTATTTAATTATCATTGCATAAAGAATAAGCTAATCTGGGCACTGCATTCTAAATACAACCAAATAATTAAATCATTGGTAAATATAATCCCAGGGTTTCAACACGTACCACTTACTCCTGGAAAGCCCACATATTTGCAGTGTATTTTACAGGCAAATCCATTTCTCTACATCATTTCCCAATCCTTAAAGTAAGGGCAGAGCCTCCTTTCTTCCACCCATTATAGATGCAGTTTCAGAGGAAACCCCAGAAAATATTACTTTTTTTTTTTTAGTCCTTGGTATGTATTTGTACATTGACTTCTTCAAAATTGGATAGTTTAATCAACAAAATGACAGCTGCCTTTCTCCTGCTCGTGATACTGAGATCATATTCTTCTTCTTTTTTTTTTAAACAGTATGCTTTTATGCTTTCCATTTTAGATTGTAATCTGCAGTAAAGCAGATCCTCCTGAGTTCTAGTACCATGATATTTCCCTTTAATTCAAGTGGAAGAGACCTGTGAGGGATTAAGAACCATGGTATGCAACTTCCATTGTAAAAATATTTTTTGAGTTATTTTTGTATATACTAGAAGACCATCTTTTGTAAATCCATAGTCAAAGTAGCTATTATTGTAATTTAATCTCTCAACAAAAACTGATAACCTTTTGACAAACTCACTGTGTTACAGTGTGAGTGAAGCTTCACCTGAAAAAACCCAGTCATCAAGCCTCAGTTTTATGTCCTACTCAGAACTTACCTTGTTCCAGCTGCAACCAGTCATCTCCTGTAATACAGGCAGAGGTATTAAAGAGCCTTACAACAGTGGATAGTTACTGCTTAGTAAAGAGATGACTGGCAGAATCTTCTTTGTTGCCTCAGGGTAAGATCTGAATGAATGGGCAGAGTAAAATATCATTAAGTACTAACCATGGAAGAGGAAATTCCCCCAAGATGACAGGTTAAATTCTTCCCTAGGGGTTGCCTAGAACACAGTCAAGTTCCTATCAGGTTCCTTCAGCAAGAACTTGTTTAAGTCTTACAGGTAAGGAAATAAACAGAGATGGATTTCAAAGGCTCGTCCTGGAGCCAAGGAAAATGCCACTTTCCCTTCACAAGCTTTGCCTGTTGCTCTGTGTAAAGCTATCATTTTACATCCTTTCCCAACTTGGCATTAAAAGTATCATATTGCCCTGGCTGGAAGAGAAACAGGCCCCATTTACTTCAGAGGCAAAGTATGTTTTTATTGCCTGAGTCCATAAACTCCATTATTTCATTAGCACAGAGTTAACACCATGGAGGAGGGGAAATGAGTAACAGTCACTTCTTCAGTATGCATGAAGCAGAGCAGCTTACTAAGTGCTGAATTAATCTTGAATTTAGCTTTTATATTGCATAAAGTTGGGCAAACCCACTGCACAAAGTATGATTTGCCCTGCAAAATATTTATAATCAACACGGATGATTAACAGCAAAGCTCCATGGTAAGTTGACTCAGGGAAGGCTGAACAGTTCAGATACAAAAAACAGGAAAACGACACACACAAAATCAAAAAGGAAATTGCTTTCCTACTGGTCTTGCTCCTGAAACTTCATGGTTTGCATGCCGGGTGAGAGCAAGCAGAGGCAGATGAATACATAGCTAGAGGATGAGACTATTCCTTCTTATGGTACTAATGATAAATCTACTTATTGGTATCACAAAATCATAGAATCATAGAATGGTTGGGTTGTAAGGGATCTTATAGATCATCTGCTTCCAACCACCTTGCCATGGGCAGGAACACCTTCTAGTAGACCAGATTGCTCGAAGTCCCATCCAGCTCTTCTCCTGTAAGGTGGGAGTTGTAACACAAGTGTTTAGCCATAAGCACATCAGCCTCTCTAAATCGATGAATCCTTCATTCATTTAAAGTTAAACACTTGCTTACATGCCTTGTTCCAAGAATTTTGTAGTACCAAGACCAACTATGCTGATTTCTGTTGCAATAGCACTTTAAAATTATATTTTCTCTATAACAACACTAGAATAGCTGTTATTGGCCGCATAGCTTACAGGTGGTGTTTCAAATCTTTTTTTTTTAAGCAGAGAAAAGGCATCTACAGTACATGTAAGTTTTCTGGATATTCCATTCCCATATCTCATTTAAACACAAAACATTGCTATAACAGCTTGACACAAAATAAAATACACTGGATAAACTTCAGAAGACTGTTCTGTGATATCAGCCACAGTTAGCTGATAGATACGAGGACAGAGAACAGTGATATTAAGCAATGTGCCACGGTCACACAAGAAGGTGGCGGTAGGATTCGCGTGCCAAACTAGCGCATGAACCTCCCAAGTGCCAGGGCTGTGACCCAGCACCAGCTCAGAAATCTCCTTGCCCATGATGGTACCTCTGCAAAATTCAGCTGTGTTACTGGAGCTTATTACTGAATACAGGAGGAGGGAAAGACAGTATGCAATAATGCAAGCTCTACACATGATTTTAAGCAGTCCCCTACCTGCCCCCTCCACCCAAACTTAAACAGATGCACACCACAAAACTTTCATTGCTCTACACAAAGCATCTTCACAGTCCACTATGTAGTCTTTGGAAAATCACCTAAATAAGACTGGAAATAGAACAAGGTCTGTACACACACATGTAGATGACCACTTTCAAATGTTTTACTGATTGCTCAACCACCCTGTGGGTAATTAAGACAAAAGACTGTTTCCAACCATTAATTTGGAGGTTAGGCCTTGGGTAAGGAGTCAATGAGTTCAGAAACTCTGGCTGCAGGGACTTGGACTGACTATAGGCCCAACAAGCGTGACCCAAAATAGACCGAAACCAGCTCTTTTCTGTGCATGTGTTTGCAACATAATAGTCCTTTGAAAGGGACACTTTAAAGCAGAAAATTAGAGTTTCATACAGTGTCCTTAGAACTTTAAACCAAAACCTGTGTATCTGTTTATTTTCCAGAGTGGTAAATAAAGCCACCGAATCACTGTATATTTCAACATTCATTAACACTATAATGTTTTCAGTATCCACTACTGATAAAGAGTAATCTTGGCATTTTATCAAGAATCATCTCTTGGGAGAATCTGAAGAGATGACAAGAGAACTTTCAGCAACAGAAGTCATAATTAGGACTGAGCCAACAAGCACATTTATAAGCCATTATTTTAACGTATTATTTTGATTATTAAGTCATAAGCATATAATATGCAAACCTACACTTGGGCACTAATACTGTACGTATATGTATATATGTATATATATATATACACACACACAGATAACTAAGTAACTATGCAACACTACAGAAGTGGTAGGGGGGGTTGTGTTTCTAAAAACAGAGTTCTCTCATACAACTTCTGGGAATTTCTTCACTGATTGCGTCGAAGCTTAACTTTCAAAATCCCGATCAGTTTTAGACAAATCCATTTCGCTTTTGAATGAGCTTCACAAGGTTCTGATACTAGGGGGAAAAAAAAAAAAAAAAGGAAAAAAAAAAAAGGAAAAAACACCACAAAAAAAAAAAAATCAGGCCAATATTGCACCAAGAAACCAAATACATGTTTCCCACTTGTTCAGTAAGTAGATCGTAAATTTTATTTCCTGCAACCTCTTCAACTTAAAAATCTGAGCTCTTTTTCAAGCTTTGTTTTCAATGACATGTATACAAAACCATGTGAAAGCCATCTCTTGCACTGTTATTAATATCTGCAATACAATATATACAAAGAAAGAAAGGTAGGCGTCTAGCTAAAGGACAGAGACCAGTCTCTATCCTCCTTCCAATCTACTTAAGCAACACCTCTCAGCCAGGAGGTATTTCTTAGGTGGAGAGCTACAAAAAGCAAGGCAGAAACACTGAAATCTTCTCTCTCTTCTAACTTTCAGCCAATCTGATTATCAGGGTTTTCAAGTACTCTGCCAAGGTACTGAGAAAAGATCACAGGATAAAGTCTAACAGCTACAACTGTGTGATTTAAGAATGAAAGTGACTAAGTCATCAGGTTCAATACTGTTTCCTCTAATTACTGGATCATTTTCTATCTGGACATTTACAGTTTTCGATTATACAGCTGCTAAAATACCTGTGATCACAAATGATTGCTATATTCAACAGCCTCCAAAGTTCAAGGTAACAAAGTAAGCTCAAAGTAGCTTTTATCTTCCTTTCCCCTTAACCTTTCAAACACCCCAAGATAGCTGTCATATAGTAATGTAAGATACTGTTTGTCTGCAAACTGCCAAGGGGGGGATGGGAAAAGTGGGGAACCCTACAAAAAACCTTTGGATTTAAACCTTCTCTGTAAAAAGGGCTCTGTTATTTAGCAGTTTTACTCTGCAACCTACATTCCATTCAAGACCTTTAGAATCACTTTGGACCAGCTCAGAGGTTTAAACCAGGGATTGTTCCTTTTTTTTTAGTCTAAA
>NW_009919894.1:58057-68182 GCF_000696875.1 Nestor notabilis
GGGAGGGGTAAAAAAAAAAGAATGTGCATTAATTACAAGGTACTGACTGACCTGGATTAGACTTTATTCCATGTCAGCAGAAAAGAATTCCTGACATCTGCATCAATTGCAAGGACAGAATAGGCTCTTCCAAGTGTATTTCTTGTGAGAAATAAAGAAAGAAAATCCACTTTTGACTTACTTGGGTGCCTAAGTGTAACACTGTGTTATCTATTAATGAGATCCTACCTTTCTTATAAAGCCTTTCTAGTTACCTTAGGAACACAGCAATATTTAATCTTTCCAAGTTTCTGCCTGTGCTGTTTAATTCAAAATTGTCGAGAAGCCAGTTTTCCATTATTTACAAATAATCCTAAGCATTTTAACCAAGTGGGAGCAAAGAAACAATGCCTACTTCTAGCCAAATAAGAAGAGGTGCATAATTCAAATACAGTCAAGTCCTAGCACTTACATTTCAAAAAGAATACCAAAAAACTGTAAGGACTGCAAAATAAGGCATGAGAATCATTTACTGTCAGAAACTCTACATTATACCAACAGACAAAAGAAGCTTTATCTATTCATCTTATACAGTCCATAAGTACCTGTCTGAGGGTGACAACCATTTCTTCAAACAAAAGTTTAATATTGGAAGCTAAATGCACAGACATGCTCAGTCTAGAAACAGGACTGAACTGATGGCATAATTAGGGATAAAAATCTCTTTGTCACGGTTCATTCCGCAACATAAGTTCTTGCTTTAAAGACTAAATCTCTAAGTATGACATATCTGAAACAAAACCTTTGCAGTTCAGGTCTTCAACTTCCAAAGACCCCATCATCATGCAGAGGATGGGCTTGAACATCTACTGCAGTCCTTCAAGGCATCAGAAATCTCTACTGACCTCTCCAATGGCACAGATTTAGTATTTACTCTTCCCATCAGGATGTCCACATATTTTCCTCAGCTAAACCAGAACTCATTCAAAACCAAAAATCCCCATTTTTTTTCCCATGCACCAAATCCAATAGGTAATACTTGTATTGACCAGCAGAATTACTGCTGTGGACACCAAAATATAGCCCTGGATTTGGAAGAAAGACCATGTAACATTTATAAACTAACCATACAGTTTTGATTAGTTTTATTTTTATGATGTTAAATTTTAGCTTTAAATAAGGGATAAAAATATCAAAGGTATTCAAATGATCCTACTTAAATAAAGTATGTCTCATATGTAATGATCTTGTAGTTCTTCATAAAATTAAAATTAAGAAATGAGGATGTCACACCTTCAGGGACAGACTGCATTAAAGTCAGATTAAACACTTCGAATCCAAAACTTGATAGATGTCAATTTGAAAAAAAAAAGTAGAAAAATGGTGACAACCTTTTGTTAATGACTTACCAAATGTTACTATACATTGCTGAATAGAAAAAGCACATATTCTGTAAAACTTTACATATTACAAAGTGTTTCAGGTGAAATATATAGTAGCAGAACTTGATATTCAAGTGGAAAATCTACTTCCAGATACATAGCATATTGTAAGAAAAATTATATTGTATGTATACAGTGAAATATCAATTAGTTGTTTTTACAATCTGTCAAGAAGCACAACTATAGGCTGAAATGTTTGAACTGGGATTTTCATATATCTTTACTTAGTAACAAACTAAGTCTGTCAAATATAGTACTTGAATAGATCCAGACTTGAGGATACTTGCCAGAATGTCTAACTCGGCAGAAAAAAATTAAGCAGGATCTAGTCTGGTCAGCAGGCGATATTTTCACCTGTAAGATTCAGGGGGGTTGTGGGATTTTAACCCCCACTCCCACTTTTTTAATTCACATTCAATTCTAGAAGAATTATAAAGGCTCAAACATGGAACCAAGGAGTATCCCTGTATATCAATACTTACAAACACATTTGTTGGCTCATGCCAAAAGCAACAAATAATGCCCTCAATAATAGGCATCTAAATAATGTTTCTTAAACCCAAAAGAAAAATAAGGCATAGAAGTAAAAGCAGTGTGTTTTTCCACCATACATTGCCTTCAGTATGATTTGCCCCATTCCCCCAAGCTTCCCCCCTCCCTCCCTCCCCTCTGTATTTTACATTAAAGATTTCCTGGTATGACATTATCAGTGTGGCCTTTCCAGCTCTTTTATTCACATGCAGAGAAGGGTGTGGGTAACTTATAAAAGTAGCTGTAAAGTAAATATGCTTATAAACTCTGACAATTTTATAAAAGGCAGTTATTTTTCTGTATTTAGAAGTGACGACAATACAGTGACATTTTCCCACCACAGAAAAGTGCAAATCTCAGTTTGGGTATCGTATACTTCAGTCACAACAGTAATTCCACAGCTTTTAAGTTCATGAACTTGAGAAGCTTGCACACTGATTTTTATTCTCAGCAAAACTTTGATTTCCACACCTCTCAAGGAAGGGACCTACAGCTATCTTTTAAAAATGTGAAAATCTAAATACAAGCTAAGCATCCCCAAAGAGGAAGAGAAGTGAAAAATATAAAGAAGAAAAAAAAAGGCACAAAAAAAAAATAGTTTCATTTATAAAAAGTACATTCTCAAACACCAAGAGAATGGAAAAAGCTGAGCCAGATCCTCCCCCCAACCAGGCCTCATGAAAAAAGAAGATTTAAAAATCTAAAGTAATCAAGCTGGGGGAGAGCACAGCCAAAAGAATTTACCTGTCATCCAAACAAAGCCTCAACCACCATCTACAGTCTGTTCTCAAAAAGGAGAGCTCAACACTTAAACCTGCATGGTAATTCTGGTAGGCTTGGCTCACCCTCCCATGCCCTGGTTACACAAGCCCAGCTGGCTCCGATAGGCTTGTACCATTCCTCTGCCTGGCCAGGAGAGCTCAGCATAGCACAAGGCATAGCAACATGCTGGGACAGTTGGATTTAGAGCACAAAACAACTCCAAAGGCATTGTCTGAATCATATCCACATTTCTCCATCTGTCTGAAAGATGTGCGGCAAAATGGACTGGAGCTGCTGTATTAGTAACATGGATTCAAGCCAGGCCTGAAGTGATGAGCAAGTTGAGGTCTGTGATAAATGCACAGCATCCATATATATTACCAAAGTTGAAGTCACAGTGAAAGATTGCAGAGGCACAGCTGTATTTAGAAACAATTGTTCTCAGTGAGAAAGCTAGACTTGACATACAAGTTTCTGGAAGCAGTGTATGCAGCAATTTTCCCAGAAGCATACACCACCCTGAGGGATGCACTGTGAGTTCCCACTGCTGCTTCTCCAAATCAAATGAAGCTTGTCATATCATCATGAACCCTTTTAGCTCTGGGTATAGGCCAGAAAATCAGTACTCTCAGAACACTTTCAAACTGCCAACTCTTACCAATAGACAAACTCCATAGAAGACATGAGGCACAAACACAATACCTGTTCAAAAGCCATCAGTCCCAGCTATTCTAGCCATACTCAAGTCTTGCTGTTAAAATTATTCTTGCAGAGTTGCAGAACTGTAACAAACAGAAGAACTCAAGCTCTTAATGTCATTAGATGACTTAGCCATATGAAATGCAGACATTATATTCCTTCAGCAGTTCTCTTATGAAACACTTAAAATATTTCTGAACACTTCATTAAATGCCCAACATTAACAAGGAATATGCAACCAGCCAAATAATTATATTGTATCTCCCAAAATTATCATTTCAAGATGCAACCTAAAACCTCAGTCCTGCAACACAACTCAACCACATAGCTCCTTGCACCCACCCATTACTCCATAACTTGCAAAAGCCCACCTCCTTCCAGACTTACAGCAGTGTTCTGTTAACACCACAGTCTGGAGAAGTGGGGTACAGGTATACGAAAAGATGTGGGGATGATTTTTTTTCTTATGAGAAGGGATGACAAGCAGAAGAACTAAACAGTTACCTTCAGGAACGAATATGGTTTTATAATAAAATTAGGACATTCTTTATAAGTAATTCTGAGGAGAGAAATAAGCAACAAGTTCATGGCAGGCTTCACACTCAAGAAAATCTTTGTGCAATGTGGAAGGATTTTCTAGCTAGCAGCTGTCAGTGGAACAAGTCTTTAAGTACTTTGCCTGTTTTAGCAGGTCACATAATATTTGTGTGGTCAGGTTAAGAAGGGCAACTTTGGTGCACCTTCATTTTCATATTTGAATGCCAGTGCCTTTAGTTTATTAACTGTCACTTCTTTGAAAGTGAAGAGCATATGATTTCCAGAAACTTCAGACAGTCTCTAAATAAAAATAATTTATTTTACTATTACTCAATTGTGGAAAAAAACTTACTAAAGATATGAAACACAAGAGAAAAAAATTAAAAATCTGTTTATACATACCTATTCTTACAGCCCAAAGAAGGCACACTGTCTTTCATTTGAAATGACTATAGAGCTCCTAAGCCTGGGATATAATACTATCTCACTGGTTAAGGATCCTAATTGGAGACAAATCTTGAAATGCAGCCATTTTCTTTCTGGGAGAGTTGTATCTTTCTAAAGGATTTCCTGTTGCCTACAAACTGTATATTTAATTAAAAAAAACATTCAAGACAAGACATCCCATCTTTAGAAACACTGGCTTGCTTTGGACATAACCAGACAGAACCATCTCCTGGCCAGACATCAGGCAGAATTCCATAATGGTTAGCCTCATACATAACTTGATTCTTCAAATATTGCTTTCCATTGTGAAAGATATACCCTCTCATAAGATTCAACCATCAACATGAATTTTTTATACAGTGAAAAAGACAAATATATAAACTGATAACCACCCTTCTTCACAAGCATAGATGCTGTGATTCTTAACTATCTTGATAGAAACTAGACATAACAGAATCCAAATAACTTGGATAGCTTGGCTTTCCTGAAGCAGAAAAGTCCAGACTTGATAGCAGAGAGGTTATATTCAAACTCTTACCACCTTAAACAATTTCTTAGTCCTTCCATCATCTGAAGCACATACTACATTGTGTGCATATGGGAAGAAAACTGTATATTGCTCCTGGAAGTTGTGTCCACTTCTAATTATTCTATAAAACATGTGTTGTGGGGACCACTGCCAAGATGTGTGCAATGGAATTTATATTAAGCCCTGCTCCACAAAACCCACAACTAACAGCTACTTTTTTCAAAGGATTTGGTAACTTTTAACGTCTTGAACTGCACAATCGGTTTTACAGCATGTTCTGACTGAAGGGGTAACCAGAACATAATGTGGGTTTAATTTAAAGAATAAAAGCCTCCTGCATGCTAAATCCAACCTCTGTGAGGCTCTCTTGCCTGCACTGTTAGTGGACCTGGATATGGTGCAACGGAAGCAGCCTCCCATCTTTTCTCCCCTTCACTTCCTGCTCTCTTCAGCTTTGCTGACTCCTCAAGAAGCTGACTTCAGTAGTTTGACATATTGCGCTAAAACATGTAGAAAGTTTCTATTAATATTTTATTGCTCATAAAACATCAAAGCTAGCTCCCTTTCTGGTTTATCAGCAAGCAGCAATTCCCCCTTTTTTAAAGCTAAATTAAACTATGGGGAGCCAATCGAAAAAGCAAAACCTAACAAACAATTAAGCTTTCCTCTATATTAATCTCTCTAAATTTAGGATAGATCAAGTCTGTCCAGCCCACTTCTAATGTCACTGGCATGGTCTGAAATCACTGCTGGACATATAATTAAGTCACTAAAAGGCAAAAAAAACAAACAAACAAACAAACAACACTACAACTCTGAAGTGATAACAGGCTTGGTTTTGCTAGCTTTATATACATACATATATATATGTATATAAACACAATAAACGTGTTTGTTAACTAGGTTCTTCAGAGTCAAGTGGTAAATAACTGGGAGGTACCTGTGCTGCCTTGGCAACTCAAAGGGCAAAAAGTCTTTGTATCTTTAGTTTTACCACTTCAGATCTCTTGGTTTTAAGGCTGTGGCCAGCCCAAGATGAAAGAATGTAACCTTGACAATCTAATTTATCTTTAGAGTTGTAGCTCACTTTAACTGTTAGTAAGTAATCAGTTTTTGCCTCTTATACTTCTATGTCCTTTAACTTGTTTTGGAAGAAATATGGCTGGAGAGGAGGGGAAAATCAATGAATCTGAAAACAGATTTCTGGCATGTCACTTGAACAAAGTAGCAAGATAAAATATGGAGGAAATTTCAAAAGGGGGGAAAAGCATAGGTTTTAGCATGAAAGCTGATTTACATTTAAGAAACTATTGACTTTACAGAACTTAAATGTATTTTGCAGCCTACTAACGTAAATAAAATCCAGTATTAACACTGACAGAAAAATGAACTGTTACTGTTGCTCATTTTCTGTATATTAACCCTATGTATCAGCAGCAGTCTACAGTTCTTGCTGTTGTTTGTGTTTCCACACAACAATATAAGGAGCAGTAAAACCCTTGGAATACATAATAGCTAAAAGAACCCCAATAAAACAAAACAAAAACCCCACCCGCCAAACCCATGATTAAATTGGCAAAGGAAACTACTTTAAATCAAGATTTCTAACATGACAATTTTCATGATAACTGCGTCTTTTTAGGATGTTCTAAGTACTGCAGAACAGTGGCAAAATCTTCCCATCAAAAAAAAAAAAAAAGAGAAGCAATGGCTATCACTCCCAGCCTAGAAAGAACAGAAGTCAACTATACTGCTAACATTTGCAATCACGGAATAGTACTTCTATATTTTCACTCCAGGCCATACACAGCTAAGACTGCAGTATTACAGAGATACCAGAATATACCATCTGCCCAGGGTCTTCTCCAAGAACTGTTAAGGTGCTCAAATTATTTTTAAACAGGAAAAGAGAATTTAAACCTGCAACAGATTCTTTAGGATCAGCAGCACATTCCTGAGATGATAAGCAAGACAGATACTAATTAAGCATAACACCAAAATAAAACATGCTATTTATGAAGGAGTATTCAATCAATCATTTTCTTTAAAGTGTTTTATACACATGGCTAAGCCCAAAATAATGAATTAGACACTATTTACTATTCCTGATGGATATCCACCATGAAGGGAAATGTTCTCTCCTTCAATCCCAACACGGAACACTAAGAATAATCCATCATTAAAAGAACGCTGGGGAAGGAACTGAGGAGGAAAGGGAGCACTGGGTTGCTGCACCATGCAGGTCACATCACTTGGGCTCCATCGAAGCTGCCCTCTGCCTCCACTGGCAGTTTCAAGCATGGCAAACAGACCACTAACATTTTTGTTGCAATCAGTAATGACACTGGAAACTCGTTTATGGCATCACTGTTTTACTTTCAAGCTCTGAGGGTTATTTCTTATGTAAATGTGATAAAGTTGAGAATTGTATAGTTAAAAATTCCACCAGCAATATTTTACTCCAGATAAACAAGCTCAGCTTTAAGTCAGGCTAATATCAAATTAAAGTTTGCAGCTTAAATGTAAAAATTTTTAAAATAGCTCAGTTAGGAGAGGGCATCTTCAACCAGTTCTAAGTAGTACCCAACTGAGAAAATATTTACAGTAGAATACACAGAAAATTAATACACCACTAGTTTCTTTGCTTTAACAAGAAACCCTTGCTCCTCCAGGAATGTTTGAATTGGTTAGATTTCTCTCAACTTGGAACATCAATTTAGAAACAAATTAGACTCTCAGCATTCAGAAGTGCTTTAAAGAAGCTAGCTGATTTTCATAAGAACACATCACATTTTACTGCTTGATGCAAGGCACATTTAGTCCCCCTACTCTGTACTAGTCATAGTTGGTTATTTCATATGTGCACATTATTTATAAATCATTATACACATAATTTTGTATCATGTACAGTTTATATTACAGCAAAAAAGTGCATCAAACTCAAGTGCTACACATCTTAATTGCTTGAGAACTAAGAATTAATTACCACTGAGACAGAAGAGCAAAAGTAATTGTTTAAAAATGGGATCAACAATGTAAAATTAAAAAACAAACCAAAACCAACCCATAGTTTTCCAAACCTGAAGATTAAGCAGTTCAGGCCATGTAAGTTTTCTATGACTTTCAGATGACTGGAACAATGATCTCTGGTGGGACACCAGCCAGCCAGGTCACCTGGGAAAGTGCTTGGTATTTGAAGAACAAGTTATTCTACCTGTTAATAGCCCAACCTTTGCAATCAGTGACTTAACCACCATTACTTTACAGCAGCTGCATCTTCACTTCTGATGAGGAGCACGCTCTACAGTACTCAAATATTTCACAATGTCCAGAACAGTTACCTTTCACTGCCCTAGATCAAGGGAACTACTACCAACTCTTCCTCTTCACTCCACCGAGCCGAGGAAGTTTAAAGCCCATCCAGTTAACAGCCTGTTGACAACAGAGAAAGTGGGACCCAACCATCATGGCCTAGTGACTAACACAGTTCATCAAAATGGATTCCGTGTTGTGGTTTAATGAATCATAACACCACCAGAGAACATGAGCTGCACTGCAGAACAGAGGGGCTGCAAACAGCCTGGTTGCAGGAAAACAAGTGCTGTGCAAGTACTGCTCCACTGTATTTGCATGGCACAGTGGTTGCTTTGGCTGTTGCTAATACTGGTCGACTGCAGCTAGCCCAAATTTCTCAAGAGTTATGACAACAGTCTACAACCAGCATTTCAAAGAAAGATGTGTCAACCTCTCAGTGTGCACAGAAAGGGCAACAAATCAGTGAGGAGTCAGGAACAGAATACCCAATTTCATCATCCTTCTGCTTTGCTTTTCTCCCCATTTCCAATCAGATTTCAAATTTGCTTTGGCTTTACCATCTTCTTCAGTAAACACTAGGTTTAAGAATCTGATATCGTCTTTATACAGATACTTCCTCCTCCTTCCAGATACGATTTTGAGGGGATTACAAGCTGCTAGAAAATGAGGCTATGAATAGTAAGAAATTAAAAATAACCTGGCACAGGAAGATTTCATTAATGGAGACAGAGAGGACACAGCAATCATGCGCTATATTTTTACCCAGCATTCTTCTAGCTACCAAACATTCAGCTAAAGAGATTTCCTTGGTTTGCAGCGGCTCATTCATTTGGAGCTGCCTTCCAGAGACTTCTCTGGTCTCCTCTTCAACTTGTGTTAATTTTTTACATTCACAATATCCACAGTGTCTACCACCTTCTGCATAAACAGACAGACCTTTTATGTTGACTTTCACACATCCAGTGTTACCTCACAGCCACAAGTTCTTGTCCACAAAATAGTATAGTTGGCATACACTGTTTATTCTAGTCATCTCTTCTCTTCAGTTAGGCAGCAAAAAGCTGCAGGAAACAGTGAATGGAGCAAGCTAAAATAAACTAGTTCCAAAGAACAGGAGCAAGTAGATGAAATATGCAACCATCCTCCAGCACACAGATGTTTTTGTGCTCATTTCAGTCCAGTGGTGTACCATTAAGCCTATGAGTGCACTATTACCATAGTTATCTGTGGCTTCATGTGCACGTAAGATTTGAAAAAGCTTTAGAAAAGATGCTTCATCTTCCATCTACTATTAGGTGTAGTAATAATAAAGTGTAACAACAGCTTTCTCCATAAAGACAGCACAAGACAATACATTGCCGAACGCCCACTGAAAGCCCCAGCACTGAGCTGGTGGCAGCAATTTACTAACTTCAGTGACCATACCCTGGTAGTTCTGCCACAAAAAAAAAAAAAAAAAATCAATCTTAGCAAAATTTGGAGGTAGAAATCTGATGCTATTTTCTTCTCTGCATTTGAAGGGTATGATCCATTGGTCAGTCTACAGATTTACATAGCTTTTTTTTTTTTGCTTGTTTTTCCTATGCAGTGTTGCATATTATGGCAGAAATAGCACACAATCTTAAGTCATAGGAGTTAAAAAGCTAAATGACTGATCATGAACAACAACAGTAACAGATGGCAGACTCCCACTTGTGCCATCAGGTACACAATGTAAGGAAAACACTGCTGTTACTATAGGATATTTTACAATGACATAAGATGTTGCCCACTGGGATTTGTCAGTGGCTGTTTATAAAGCCTAGGTGTAACATTTCTTTCCTTCAGGATGTGAGTGTGAATCAGAAAGCCAGTAAGGATGGATCCAGCTGGGGGGAGACCTGG
>NW_009919894.1:68213-108002 GCF_000696875.1 Nestor notabilis
AGAAGATGGAGGGGAAGGGGGAAAGGAAGAAGAATTTTGGAGAGTTTAACTTCCTCACATCTTTCTCTTCAGAGATTTCTACTTTTAAGGCACAGAAAAAAAAATAGTCAAGCTGACTGGAAAGATCTAATAAAGGTTCCCACATCCATATAGCTTTTCTAAGCATTTTGCATAAAGCTACTTGACTGATACCCCAAAAACTTTGAGTGGCAGCCTTCCAAATACATTCTAAGGTAGACATCATCTGGTTTCTTTGAAAGCAAGCCTAGCTATATTATGAACAGCTGGGTTAAAGGGATCACAACAAAAAGTTAATCAGCAATCCACAGGATGAAGCACTTGTTTTTTGTGAAAACCATGCAGTATTATCAAAATTTTCTTAAGCATTAAAAAAAGTTAATTCATAACAAAAATTTTACAATTATTTACCTAAATTTTTGCAAATGAGCGACTGCCCAGCTCCAGATACCATCACAAGCAGTTGCTGTGAACCACGGCCGTCTCTCTGCAAGTGAGAGGAGGAATTTGTGCAGTGGGTGGGGTACTCCTGTCACAGACCAGTTTCCAGTGGTTAACTATACTAGAAGTTTAAGAGTGACTTTTCAGCAAACATAAGCAGAACAAATGCTAATTCCTTTGCAAGCTAAAACAGAAATACACTCAATCCACTTCCTGGTATTGACATAGCACATTGTTCTAAATGTATCCATTGTAAATAGAATATAATAGCTTTGCCTTAGGGAAACAGCTAAGAAACAGTTATATGTGGACAGTGGTAGGGGTTGGGTTTTTTCTTTTTGTTGTTTTACTGTCTACCCCTCCTTGACAGCTACACAAGCTTCTTGAAAAATATTTTTCACATGTGATACACACACACTTCCATCTTTGCACAACTGAATCTGGGTTTTCCTCCCTACAGCACAAAGCAAGCAGTGACATTTATAAATGTAACTGTTGAGTCTAAAAAGTTTGACAGAAGAGGTGGCAGAAAAGCAAATAGTCTGACCATTCACTGGAGACCCTTGAGACAAGGACTAAGTTACAGTAACTTAATTACAGGAAACTCATTTCTCAATTGTCTGCTTCTGTGTACTTTATGGCTTAACTCAAGTACATGAAGCAGTGGGTCAGTGGGTGAGGGGCAGGGGGGAGTTTAACTGCCAGGTTAAAGCTACACTGACTTTTGAAAAGTTTCCAGGTAATCAGTTACCTTGCCAACACTTTGCTCAGCCCAACTCGACCCTTATAAATATGAAAGGTTAATTGTTAGAAATTTATAACCAATACACGTTTTCTTTTTTTAAAAAAAAACAACAAAAACCCCTCAAACAAAAAACAACAACAAACAAATGATAGCAAGAATATTTCTTTGGAAAAAGAACAAGCAGCAAAGAGATGTCTGGAAATAATGAAGAAAGTTCACATAAACATTTATGCATGCAAGTAGCAGTGATATTTTAAGCATGAGAAATGAAACACTCACTTCTTAATTCTGGCTCAGTCATACCAGTGAAACATTTCTACATTCCAGTAAACTGTATAAACTCTAAGTAAATAGAGATGCATATGATCAAAGACTATGGAAGTTTATAAGTCAGTGCTAGAGCAGCCCTTGGTTTATGCTTGACAATTCATTTTAGTAAAAGTTATAACATTATTTCAAAGTAAGAATATTTATGAGAATAAAACAACAAAACCTCTCAAAGTTCTAACTTCCAGCACTAATGATTCAGTATCATCAGAAGACATTAATATGTTTTGTCTTCAGTAGAACACCATCAACAAGACTTAAAAACAGGTCTCTAAGTGAAGATTCATTTTTATTCATCATTTTATTTTTTAACATCTAAAAATTCATTCCAGAAGAGTGATTAAAAACAAAGCACCAAGATTAAACCAAGTTTTACTTTACTAAACATTGCATCTGTTAAAGCACCTTTTTATACGAACTTCTTGAAGAACCTCATAAGCTCTTATCACAACAGAATACAATAACTGTAATTTGAAAATGAAGACTCAACATTACCTTATAATTTTAATTAGTTTTATTTTATTGTATGAATTTCTTCACCAGCATCACTAGTAAACCATCTAAGTACCTAAAGATGTGTTACTACAATCTAGAAACACGTGCTACAAGTTGGCAGTAGTTATTCAGCTTTCTTTTTTCCTCATGCTAGCAATCTACAAAGCAGAGTAAACAATGTATTACAAGTTTCACTGAAATTGACTGTTGCACCTCAAAACCTACAGAGCTCATTTCCATAGCCAAGTAGTTCATCTATTTTTGAGGTTACTCATACCTGGGTCGAAAACCTGAGGTATAAGGTTAGAGAGGGGGGAAAGTTAATATTATCTGGAAACAAAATGATGCGGACTATAGAAGTTGGACTATTTCCAAATAGCTCGACATGCCAGAGGAGGCCCAGCCATGTCTTTGCCCTACTACCTTGGGAACCCTGAAATTGCAAATCCCAGGAGACTAGTACTCACCATGCCACCCATGGGAACAGTGTCCTTAGGATCTCATGATTTAAGGCTATACGTATGTCTACATACACACATTTCTGTATATGTGTATACTGTACGTGTGAGAGAACACATAAACAGTTATTCAACCTTATATGAGAGTTTCTTAATGACTCAGACAATCATGAGTCTTATGTATATGGAAAATTTCAAGTCACAGGAGTCTCTTACGTTTTGAGGAAATTAGTACAGCAAAGTGTACACAGAGACAACTTTTAGTTGTGGAGTCTCTAACCACTACAGCCTAATTTGGTGTCTAAAAGCTTTGCATTCTTAGCTTTCCTTGATGTGCAGGACACTATATTATGCATCTGATTGATTAGACAGACATCAGAAGCTACTGAAAAGCACAAAAACCTTGAAGGTACTGAAGAAAATCCTCAGGGCAGCTTCTAGATCTCTGCTTAACTGCAAAAATGGTTTTGGAATGTTTTTTACCTATTGGCAGTGCTGGCGAGATGAAACCACACTTACAGAAACAAAGAGACACTGAAGGCTTCATGAGTCTTCCAAAAATTAAATGAAACTAAGAGCTTCCTCTCCTGTACCTAGACATGAGCACTCCTGTGTCCAGTTTCAGCCTTCTAATTTGGGGATGGAGCTAACAGCAAAATGATTGGAAACTATTACCTGGGATGTCCTAACCTCAAAGACTATGGTCTTTCCAGTGTCTAACAGATGCACACACTAGGTCTCAGTCCTTGCCCATCCCTCTTCACAGACATCAATCTCTGATTGCCAGCATGATGAGGAGAATCAGTCTTGGTTTGATGGCCACATGATGCTGTCAGTGACTCCATCATTAATGATGCTTTGCAGGGTTCTTCCCATTTCCTCCCCTTCCTTCCCCAAGACCCCTGCTCCCAGCACATCTACAGCTCTACCCTACCACAAGTATATCTTCTCTAACTCCTGATGTAGAGCCAAAGAAAACCTTACGACTTGCTTACTGGAAGTTGCTTACGTGGTAAATTAAAACGTGGTTAAGAGAAAATAATTTTGCCTTTCACAAATAGAATGAGTTTTCCCCAGATTTGATCTCAAAGTTTTACACCACCCCTATATTTTGATTAATTTACCAGAACTCCTCTCAGAGGTTGGAGAGCTGAGATGTGGCAGTATCTGCCACTGTTCCATATCCAGAAAGGAAATTCAATATATAATCAGTATCATTTTAACACATTTAGACTTCATTAATACCAACGTCAGGCTTACTTTTAGAGAAGCAGCCAACATGAACATGACAATTTCTTCCACATCCTAACTCATTGTACAAATGAGGCTTTGGTTCTAACAGCTTCATCACAGTGCTTTCAGCATAAGAATTTATTCATAAGAGGGGCACACAAAATGTGAATCAGAGAGGGCTCAGTCTTTGAGCAACTAGCTATAACTGCTTCTCCTCTTGTGGTGAGTTTTTTCATAGTGCATTAGGCTTCATAGTAAATTTTAAGGCCTTTTGCAGTTAAACATGGCCCAATACCCTTTACATGCAAAAAAATCTGTTTCTCTGCTGTTACTGATGCACTTTTTGAAATTATTATTGTAGCATGTTCCTTGATGCCTTTCAAATATAAAAATTTAGCTTCAAATGTAACAAAAATATTTAAAACTAAATTTTGAGATGATATCTTTAGGTTTGGAGAGAAAGCAGTATAAACCTGCCTGAGCTGCAAGCTTCATTCAAACTAAACCAGACATCTGAATGAATACAGCCCTTGTGCGAGAATGGCAATGATCTAGAAAGAAAGTGTATACAAGAACTGCTGCAAGTTTTGCCACAACTGTCAGAAACATCTCACAAGCATCACATGAAACAGTAAACCAAACTTTTATAAAATATTTTAGTGAAACATTCAGCAGTGATTCTGAGGAAGGACTGAAATTAGCAGGATTATGACTGATTTTAAAGAACAGATTTTCCTTGAAAACAAGTACTAAACTTTCAGATGTATGAAGTTAATGGACCTTGAGAACAAAAAAAGGCCTAATTTTTATAAAGACTGAGTATTTCATAATTCCACTGATTTGAGTGGAAATCGTGCATATTCAATTCCTCCCTGTGTCAATCATCCCAAATCTTAAATGTCCACTTTGGTTCTATGAGACTTACGTATCCCTTACATATGAAAAAAACTGGTCTCAGTCACCAAGATCTCTCTATCAAAAGGGGACATACATCTTCTCCAAAGCTAAAATCTGAAATCCTAGCAGCCCACTGGTCCTCCTCCCTCATTATATGCTTTAGTAATATCATGAACAATGGGCTAGGGAGGGAGGGAAAGGTTACACAAAAGTAAGTCCCTGGTATTTAGATAAACACACACACATAAAAGTAATTCAGACTTGAAAAATCCTTCACAAAATCAAAATGCATCTTTTCTTCAATAATTAGTAAAAAAAAAAAAAAAAAAAATTTGAAAGAAAACTACTAACCTTCACTCCTGGGGTCGGGTTCTGTACCACCTGGTGTTTTATCTGGCATCTCTGCAGACACAGGCTCAGGAAAACCTAATGGACCCAAAGCAAAGAAAGTGTTCTCCATCAAAGCCAGTACATTTCAGTAGGACACTTCCCCTGCCTCATGACGCCCACAAGGATGGATTTTCCACCTTCATCATTTCCGTATTTGTGTGTAAGATATGAAAACAATCAAAACTCCCTGGAGGTTAACTGCAACACCATTAAGAAAGTGCCTGTGCTCAGCCCTTTCTATGGAACATGACCTATCATCCCCAAACACAAAACTTAGCAGAATTCAAATGGGCATTAAATGACCTTGGCATTTTTAATAATGGAATGGTAAATTGAAAGCTGAATTGTTCCATTACTGCACACAAACCAGGGTATTTACTGAACAGATTCAGAATTGCTACAGCTACAGAAGCTCTCTGTTTCAGGAATTCATTTGGATAATCCAAAGCAATTTAAAAACTACTGTCCCACTAATGGCTTTGCAGATTTACCAGTTTAGCAGCTCTGCATTGAAATGCCTCTGTGCTCAGAACAGCACATCTTCAGAACACTATCTAGAAACACCACTCTCTGTAATGGCTTTCAGTAATGAAACAGTCTTCGAAATGGGTTGCTGTTTCCTACATCACATGAGAGATAAGTAGTACAACAACAGTTCAACCAGGTGCAAATATGACAGCACTTGTACAGTCTTCAACGTTTTCCTGTAGCACTGTCAATTTTAAAAATTACACCTGAAAACTGAGGTCCAGTTGTTGTCACTGAATAGTATTTTAAGTGTCTTCTTTAAAAACGTGAAAATGCATTGTATTTTAAAATCTAAAGAGTATGCTTCCCCCCATCTCTCCCATAAATGCAAACCAGTTCCACACTTGCTAGAAATTGCAGAACATACTAAACAACTTAAAAAAAAACCCACATTTTTGATAAAAAGGCCTATTTCATCACTCCTAGTCATATCACCAAGTAATCAAGATTTCTTTTTGTGCAACCCTGATAAACTTAATTCTTATACGACTTGTTTTGCTTCTCTTTTCTTCTCTGAGAGTTATAACAAAGTTAGTGGAAGGAGGAAAGATTTAAAGAAAAGAAATACAGAGCTCTTATTTTCTTTAACATACCAAGTTTTGAAACACTTAAAAACCAGAATTCAAAGTTTAACATTTATTTATTTATAAAGTTCCTACTTCCTAGTTTTAATCTAGGAAGGAAATCTCTGAAAAATATTATTGATCACACTAGGAAAGTAAATCTCTCTCTCTTTGCAGTACGGCCAAGCAGGATGCATGTAAAATCCAGCAGAGAGGCAGCATTTAGCTATAAGCTTGCTGGTGAGATGTAGAAGTTGTAATTCTTGCTCACTTTCTATACAAATAATCTCCATTTATCCAAAATAATCTTAGTGCAAAATTGGGGATATTAGTACTAAAAATTTTGAGATCAATCATATACAGTACCTTATAAAAACAGTCCTGTTAGACTTTTCCAAATATTTTTGCCATATAAGTGTTGATACAGCTTTGTGTCTGCATCTTAGGCTCAGCCATTCCCATAGTCCCTTCGCATTTCTGAATTCATCACTCGATGCTGCTACCTATTGCTTACTCCTTTGAGCACTTTTTCACAGAACATCCCAGTAAGACAACTTGAAATACATATGCATTCATAATTTATGAATAAACACAGCCATACTGTTTACATTTCTTAATTAAGCAAAACTTTTTAACAGTAACCAAAAACATTCAGATACATGACCATGCATTTTCACAGGCCATAATCAGCCAGGGCCACCCAAACAGTCATACTGGGAGGTCCTAGTTCAACACCTCCTTTTAGTAGACTGGTTTGCCTTTAAAATCCTGAGCTGCTAAAAATCCCAGATCAACTTTAACATTATGAAAAAATAAGACCTCAGTTCCTTTAAACACAGGATCTAAATCAATAGCATGTTATAGCTGAATTCATTCAACGTTCAAACATGAAAACATTCATACTTGTAGCACACCAATGACAAGAAAGTACTTTAAAAAAGCTTGCTCAGGAAAAATATGTATTACCTGAACTTCACAGACATATATAGTCCTTGTCTCTTAAGTTTACTGTACTTAGCAAAGAAAATATTAAGGGTTTCAAATTATTCAAAATAGCTATTAATTGAAGAATCACAATTTTCAGTTTTAAAGTTTTATAGAAAAATTTTAATTGGAGAGAAGACTTCTGAAGCATTTTTGTTCTCTCAGCAATTTATCACTGTACTCTGAAAAAGCATCAAACAGCTTGAAAGAAACTTTTATTCATCATAGGACTGTTTACAGCTGTAACTATGGAATCCAAGTATGTATTTATGTTGAACAAGAATCATCACTAACTGAAACCTAACCTGAACCTCCTCCTTCGTGTCAAATCTCTGGCCCTCAGTCTACATCTGTTCCAAATAGCTGGAAGTGATCATACTTCAGAAAGCTGGTTGGATGTTTTCAAAAACTTTTCAAATACAGTGCCTTAGATGCTGTATTACTTTCCCATCTTCCAGAGGAGCTATCAGCATTAATATGAAGATTCTGTTGTGGCCGCTTTATTCACAATTAACATTCGTGTTCCTTTAAAAAATCATATTACATTTTTAAATGCGGCCTTTTACATATTAAACAGTCAGTGTTTTCTGTATACAGATCAATACATGTAAAGCAACTGTAGCCCTGAAGTTCCACATCACACACTGTGCTGTTAACTGTAAAGCCATCTGCTGGTTTATTTTTAAATGGTATTTGGATGAGTTCTTCCTTTAAAAGAATGCCTGGGAAGAAAGTGGATATTAGTAGGGTTTTTAATATGAAATACTAAAACAAGGACATTTAGATGCCCATACACACCCTGGACAGACTGACTCACTTCTCAGGTGAACAGTGTTGGATGTTGCATTTCTGACTGCAGAACCACTTAAAGCCAGCACTCAGAATGTCCCAGGTTGCAAGACAAACTGCAGACTTCAAGGAAGGCTATGGTAAAATTTCCATACACATTAACATGACCAGAACTTGACATTTGGCTGTTAAATACTGCATATGTCTTTGTTAAAGAATAAGGACATCCATCCCAGATCTAGGTTTTGCCATTTGTTTGCCTATAAAATCCCTCTGGAGCAGAAGCATTGCTGTGCAGAACCCCACGAGAATAGCTTTGATCCCAGGTCACATAAACCATCAAAGCAAGTTTATATGCTAACATTAACACAATTCTTTCACATGAACCAAGAAGTGACACTGAAAGAAACTCTAAATAACATGGACAGAAAGGATAGAAGTTATGAGGACACAAACCACTATATGCCATCGAGGCTCATTCCTAACCTATTTACCACCCCTCCATACTAAGTAACACAGCAATACCTGTTTAAGATTAAAGTGTTATTTCAAGTTAACATTTATTCCTTCAAAATTGCACAGAATTCTGATGGATCCTTTCATTCCCTTCCAGCAGAGCTCCGGATGTGGCTATGAGCTTCCATTCTCTAACAGTCCTCTCCTTCAAAGCCCTACAGAAGTATCCAAGCTTTTTTTCCCCTGCACATCAACACAGACCAAAACTTTCAAAATTTGGGGTATTTTTTGGTGGTTTTCTTTTTTTTTTTTTTTTTTTTTTTTTTTTTGTGTGTGTGTTTTTTGGTGGTGGTGGTGGTTTGTTTGGTTTTTTTTGCAAGATGCTACACATTTTGCAGATTTCCCAAACCAGGTCACCCTTGAACCTTCTTTCCACAGGAAGGCCAGTAACAATGGCACTTAACACAACTGCACCAAGAGATGTGCTGGTCCAAACAAGACCATCTGATCTATGTTAGCAAGAAGAAGCAAACCCTCTTTTGCACATTGTTTGCCCCATTGATGAAAGTCAGAGTAACATCACTCTCTCCTGCCCCCTTCTTCAAACCAGCAGAAATCTACAGCATCCTCTGCTTAGTTTCTGGAGCTAATCATCCATATTGCAGCTGCAATCCAAAAAACCCAACTTTTTCCCCATCAAGCAAAGACCGAATCACAGAATGTCTTTGTCACTTTCATTCTGCTTTACTGTAATTCACTGTGTTCGAATGTGAAAAACATCACAAATGTTCTAGTATAAGGAACGAGCTGTCTGGCTCCTCTGTGGTTTAACTGCTATGCATACATCTTCTCCCTCCTCCAGGCTCTCCAGTAGCTTTGAATTCATTCCCAGTGCTATCCCAGTGCTTTGGTCATAGTTTCCCAAACCCACTAAAAGATCAAGTTCAGCAGCTAATCACTGCGTTTCAGTCTGCAAGTCAAGACAGCTTTTTTTTTATGAAGTAAGACATAATATGAGGTCTAGGAGAGAACGTGACATGGTATCTTCTCCTTCAAACTCTAGATAGAATGAATGTCTTGAAAAGATGAGATATACTCAACATTTGGTCAGTATCCAACCACACTGCACAACTCTTTGCTTAACAACATATGCTGCTACCATGCCAAGTGAAACAAGGAGGAAACCTTCCCCACAGGGTCTTCTGGGAGGAGGAAGACGGATCAAAACCTTGACTGACACTCCCTAAATACCTTTGTGAAACATAAATTCAAAGCCTAAGCAGAAAGATGTCAGTTTTAATTGGTGAAATGCACATATCTACTTCTGATGCATTAACTCTGTGTTGATCACAACAGTTTCTCAGCTCAGCAGAAGCAATAGCTTTCAGACTCAAGTCATTTCAGTGCAGGTTGTATGAAATTACTCTGTATAATTAATCACTGTTATTTTTCTTTCTGTAAAAATGAACTGTTAATGAGGAGTCTTGAAAATATCCTCTTTTACACATGCGACTTTGCTCAAAGTCAGCCCTGCATTGCATATAGTCACATTGTGCTGCAGAAAGCTGATAGAAAGCAACACAACGCCTCTCCTGTGGTGCTGGGAAATCCTGACTGCGCTTTCCCATGATGATGCATCTCTGGAGTACAAAGGCACCCGTTCCAGCAAGGCTCCCGCAGGTGGCACTAGCTGCTCCTCAGTGCCACACAGGGCTCAGCACACAGTGCTCAAGTGCTTGCAGCAGAAACTGCCTCTCACTTCTGGCCAGCACAACAAGCAGGGGCTATAAACCCTTCTTCTAGTGGTCAGATACCCGACTCATCCTACTTACTGCTCAAGCCTGGATTTGGGTTTGGATAACCAGACAGCTAAGGCACTATGCCAACCTTTTGCTTATTTCAAAACTTCTATCATCAGAGCAAACCACAGTTCTTTCCTAAAGCACTGGGCATTTTTCAAATCAGATACACATATATTGCTTCTCTCATGTCTTTGTACACTGCAGTTACTCTCATCAGCCATCCCAGGCCTTCACAAAAGTTAAAAACCCACACACAAACAACCAACAAATACCCATCAGAAGACTGTGTTTCACTTACACACAGTAGGTCTATCACTTCAGACACTTTCTTTTGAATCTAAGCTTGAGAAAACAGACAGACTTGGGTAAGGTGGCCCAGCACAGGACATGCCTGGCATGCTCTCTGATGAAAAATAAGGAAGAGCAGGATAAGTAGCAAGATATTTAGGGACTTAGAGGCAAGTCCCAGCACAGACTGTATGAGTACAGCCGTACTCATAGCATAGCTGCCAAGTACAGTTATCATATCACAAAATACTGCTGTCATCTACTCAAAAAAAATCTGCTACTCCACAAGCAAGCAATGTATTGTACACAAACTGTTTTCTGAGCAATTTAAGCAATAAGATGGCGTAATGCATTACGCCTAGTTACTCCACAAAACCCAACCAACAGCATAGTTTTTGTTAGTGAAATTCACAAATAAAGAGATTAAATATTTTAATTAAGCTATCATTACATTGTTTTCTGATTTCATTTTTTAGACAACACTAGTTCTACTGTTAAGTGCTAATCAGGGCTACACATTTGAAGCAAACCCATTTAAAAAGAAAACAAATGCCTCAGGCATGGACAAGGACACACAGTTCAGCATTTTCTTTACTAGAAGAGTTTATTTCCAGTACTATTAAATTGTGACTTCTTAGCAATGCACATACCAAGTGCTGAAATAGCACAAAAAAGCGTTATGCACATACAACAGCTACAGCGCTAGAGAGTCTAAAGGATTTTAGAGTAAAAGACGTCATATTGCAAGAACAGTCAAACCCATAGCCAAAATCATGACATATGCCATGACCTTTTCCTCAACAAATTCTCCAGTACTGTAAGAGCTTACACAGTCATTTTATCATGTCACCTGAGGGAGTAAAAAAAACATTATTTTTTTAATTGATATTTCCACTGGACACTCGCATTGCCTCTTACAAGATGTTTTTCTTGACATTTTTCCCATGAGAAATACAGCTGTAGATGCATTAGGTCATAGTTTGCAATAGACTTAACTCTAGCGAGGTGCACAGCATAAACCTCGCTACTGGGACACAAGTTCTGGTTTAATAACTTAAAAAAAACCAAAACATTCCACAGCTGTCAAACCTCAGCAATAACAAAAGTTGTTTTACTGTGCACATGATTAAGGAAAGGAAACTGAAGAGGAAAGAGTTTCAGCAGTGTTGATCTCAGAATTACACAGATTCCTTTTCAAACCTCTGAACTTTGCTGCAATTAGGAGAGATGCTGATTTGGCTAATAAACAGTCACGCAGATGCACACATGCAAAGTTTTCCCCTTTAGTCTTTTCCACATCCAAGTCTCTGGTGCCCAGCAGCTGCAGCTTTAAATTCCTGATTGAGGGCAAGGGCTGCTGCTGCACTCATAAAGAAAATAACCCCCAAAACAATTAAAAAACCCACCAAAGAAACAAACAAGGGCAATAACCCAGCTAGCATCCTAACAGTCATTTTGTAATCCCATTTTCTGTTAGATAGAAATGAAGAAACAAAACCAAAATAACTCCAGACCTGTGTCTGGAATACATAGTAAAGAGCGCCTGATACCTGCTTTCACAGGCTTTAAGTCTCCTCCAAATTGCTTTTCTATTACAGATGTTGTGTGGTAGCACTTAAAGAGGTTTTTTTGCTTGATGCCTGTGCTTAGGATATCACTACACACTGTCTTGGAAAAAGACTACTGTTTTGCAAATTCATCACTTCACCATAGGCTCAAGTAGTGGAGGAAATCGAATCAAAACAGGCTGTGGGGAAGCAAAGCTGTTGTTGGAGCACAAAGAATCCAATCAGAGCAAACAAGTCAAATCATAGTGAAAGCAAATTATAATATGCAAAGTCTTAAATTAATTTTAATCCAGTTCTATGTGATGGATAAATATTACTCAGTGACAGACAACACCAATGGATTCCAATATACCTGAAGAATTTTGCTACTATGGGAGAAACATACCATGTCTGCATGCATTTAGCCTCCTGACACTTCCTTTTTGCATTTCCATTTCTGTTACTGGAAATTTCTTGACACTCGGATGAGTGTCACACTTATTTTACAGAAAAAGGGAAACAATCTTGCCATCTGCTTAGTAAGGCCATCAGGCTGTGTATGTTACGCAGGGTAGTATCTCCTGAAATCATAGCACAATGATAATACTGAAGGTTTTTCTACGTTTGTTTTGTTTTGAATGAAAGCTTTCTAGCCCTCTTAGAGAGCAACTCTTGGCATTTAAAGTCAGCAGAAAAGCTAATATCTATGGGACAAACAAAATTCATATGCGTTTGAACTTTATGTAGGGACAGTCAAGGCACCAAGATAGGAAACAGCATCTTCCTAAACTCATAACCAGTATGTAATGCAAACCTTGAAACCACATTCGTGCACAACTTGACAAAGAGGTAAGCTGCATCCAAAAGTAAATACTCAAAGACTACAGAACAGCCCAATGCTTTTTAAGAGTATAAATATAGACAAGTCCATTTCAGAGTCAGCTGGTTTACGGGTATTTCTTCTCTCTGCTTAAATACATGTTTCTGAAAGCTCCCTGAAAAGAAAAGAAAAAAAGACAAGAAAAACACAAAATGCTGCTCTGCACTAAATCAAAATCAGAAGTTTCTCTCACACGTACATTTTTCAAAGCACCACTGGTTTTTTTTCCGATTTCACTAACAACAGAGCCATTAGTATGCATCAACTCCAACCAAGCTGTTTTACCTCTTCTATAAAATGCTTGTAACATGTTTGGCTTCACTATATATTTTCAAAGAAATAACTTTAGACCTCATTGTATTAAAAAACTCACAGAACAAAAGATCATACTGATGAAAGACAAAAATGTCAGAGCTGTCCAAAAGGTCCATTTACTTTGATAAAAATTTTCCTAAACAACATTAATTCCAAGTAAACAAGAGAGAAAGATGTTTTTCCCCTCAACTGTAAACTCCTTTGGAGAGCTACAGAGATGGGGGGGTGGGGGGAGATACAAAGGAATGTTTGGTTTGGCATTGCTGTCACGTGTTCATGAAGGGGAAGCTTACTTAAAACCAGGATAATGGATAATTACCACTTTACATGTGGATCCTTTACTACATCTCTTTCCATAACACACAGTCACTCTGATACATTTTGCAAGGAAAGGAGTGGGCACAGATTCACCCTCAGGAGAAGGGCTCCTACGAAGCCCATTTGTCCTTTTTTTTTTCCCCTCAACTGCAATTGCCCGAGCATGGTATTTCTGCTGAAATTAGAGGTTTAGACATGTGCTTTATAATTATTAGACAAGTAATACTCAGTTGGCTTTTCCAGAAACTGTCATTTGGATGGATGGCCAACATACAGCCATGCATAACAAAGTTACTTACATATACCCCGTGAAACACGTTTTCTCCCCACAGCCATCAGAAAAATCCTATCTAACTTTTTGACTACAGTAACGTGTGATTAATGAAAGTTTCTGGAGTTTTGTTTTCATCACAGAGCATATAACATTAGGCAACAACACAGAAAACAGCATAAAAGAATCAGCAGCTAAAGCTTTCTGAGTCTTTACATGTTCCAGTTGCCCAAACACCAAGCCTGGCTGGCCCCCAGTCCTGGCTCAGGCAGCTGATGGCAGGATCACTTCATGCTCCTCCAGCTTTTCCTTCTCTGTGCTTTGAGAATACATACACCTGTGTGTATGTGTATATATAAAAATATATATATATACACACACATACACACATGTGCGCACATGTGTATTTGCACTGCATACACATGGAAAAAAGAGGAAATTAGTAACAGACAAATTAACAGTGCTGTGCACATTCACTTTGTCCAAATGAATGGCCTCGTATCTCAGATTGGGACATTTCCTGTAAAAACACTCCATTATTTATTAAGCCACTCCAGAATGCAATTGTTGAAGCATGGCTTGCAGACAACATATTTTCTAGAGCCAAAGTTTGCAGTTATCTACAGGACACTGAATAGCTGTGATGGAGAAGCCAGGGTCTTGTCACTTTGAATTAGTTTTAAATAATGTGTCCCCAGTTCAGCAGAGTTCTGTAACTCCAAGCCTAGTCCTATTCACTTTTGTAGCATTGAAATGCATGTGCATGCTACAGAGCACAGAGAAACTATACAGTTTCAAATAACACTCATGCTTAATCTCTGACAAAACACAGATTTTGTATATACACACATAAATATAAATACAGGCATATATATTTTTTCATAAAAAAGAATATGGAATATAAAATTAAATATGACCAAGAAGAGAGAGAAAATTATTTTGCTCACCTGTGATCAACACATGTAGAGAGCCTAGAAGACTAAAACTGGTAAAAGGAAAAGCACACACAGTAACAATATTTAACCTGCTACAATTTCCAAAGGAATTTGAATTACCATTTTGAGAGAAGCACCTGACAAACTGCTGAATAAACATTTCTTTTGGGTTAAAATGCAGTATTCCCTAGACAGGGAAACTCCCTCTGTAATACCATAAACATACAAAGCTTCTTATCTCCAACATGCTTTCTTTGAAAAGTTGGATTTATTACTAAATGTTGCATCGCCAAATGCAGACCTGCACTGGCCCCAGATGAGAACACTAGTTCCATTCAGAAAAAACACATGGGGAAAAAATAACTTACAAATGTTATAGTTGGAAAAGTGATTTCCTTCAGCTGGACGTTTTTCTCCTTTCTACATCAGTCTAAGTGACGTGGTTTGAACAAATCAGTTGTTTCTAAGTAATTCTCCAAGTCCATATTTTCCACTTTTCACCTTCTTGTACCAGTGATAAAGGACATCTTTTTTACATTTCCATTTTAATCACACTGAAGAGTGAATCTTCTACATAGTTACTAGAAAATCAGAAACAAATCATGCATTCAGCATCCAGCTTTCCTTGCTCAAGCTGGGATGCCAGAATTACTAATAAAGGGATGTCTCTATCTATTCCCACCAAGTAAAATTTTACTAGAGTGAAAGATGAATCACATGTACTTCAACAGTGGTAGAAGGCAGCATGAATAATCAAGTATTTAATTTCTAACCTGAGAAGATTATGAAAAAGAGCAAAGAGCTACATTAAGGAATTAAGTTCTCCTTCATAAAGAAAGTTAAAAGCAATACAATATCCCAATTATGTCAAGAAGTTTCAAAGGACATGTTAATATTATGCACTGTATTAGAAGTGTGGTGGGATACAAATTAAGACAACTTCACAAATCACTGTACATTAAATCCTATAGCAAAACTGTACATGAAAACTAACAGCAATAAGAAACCATCAGAAACATTTGTTTCATTTTTATAAGGTGTACAATCAACACTGTGGTTCCAAACACAACTGAAACTTACAAGTTACAGTGTTTTCCCATTAGCAATGCAATACCACTCTGTAGCACAATGGAGATGAGTATGTCTTTCCAGTTATGCCAATTTATGTAAACACAGAACATAAGCTCAGGCCACAGGATACAGATATATATATATTTTTTTTAACGAAGCAAAGCTTTCTATTTCATTGGTCATTTGATCTAGTACTGGAAATCAATACAAATAAGGACAGGGTTGGGATCTCTGAATAGGTCTGACTAAAGTAAATATTCGAGGGGATATTAGTCAAATCAGTACCAAGAGCTTCAGCCAGTTTCCAAAGCCTTTTGAATTCTCAGAGTAAAGCCCAGTGAATTCAGATGAAAGTTCCTTTTCTTCCACTTTTAAGGGAAGAAATAACTTAAGTGAACCTTCTGCAAAACAGCCTCCCAAGTTTAGTAATTGGGGAACAGACCTAAAGCGTTGCCAAGACACACAGCTCAGAGTTTATAAACCTTAATGGTTTATTCAAATATTAAGTACTGAGGTACTGAACCAAAAAACACAGAGACATTCCAGTAATGCTGTTTCTAGTTATGTAATTCCATCTTTGGTACATAAAAATGCCAGTTCCTCCATTCTTGCTGCCTAGCCCACATTTTGTACTCTGAGGGACATGGGCACATGGGGCGCATACTAACGACACCAAGTTCTTGCTGGATCTGATGAGAGGCACAGCCAGGCGAGAACACCACCTGGCCCTGCCTCGGCTCCGAGATGATGTCAGCCTATTCAGCAGGGCAGCAGAGGAAAGAAAAAAAGTCCCTGCTGTATTTCAAACACACACAAAGAGCCAAGTATATTACCACAAAAAGCAGGAAACCACTCCATTCTCATCAACAAATGAGATTCTGCAGCCCTCCGAGCCTTACTGCATTTAGGCAAGAGGAGTAAGTAGAAGCAGAAGCATTCACTCTCTTTAGATTTTATGACAGTTACTCCATCTCTCCCACCCCTATCACTGTCCCCACAGCCTGCACAGTATTCCCAAGGGTATCACCAACCCACTATCGCTTTTTGCCCGACAGTTGCCACTGTGTGCCAACTCACCGGGACATGTCAATTTAGCAAGAGCCAAGCCAGTCCCAGATTATTCTGTTTTATTTATATATATCAAAACATATATCATACCCAAATCATACCAGAAAATATGATCATCTTCTTCCAGGCCTGGCAACATTCTTAGACACATCTGAATTTAATGCAGATGTAACCCTATAGAACTCTCTTAGGCCACATGTAGAATCTCAGAATTTTCAGAGTTGAAAGGACATTGTGATCATCTAGTTCTAACCCCCTTGCCATGGGCAGGGACACCTCATACTAGACCATGTCACTCAAGGCCCTCTCCAACCTGACTGAACACTGCCAGGGATGGAGCATTCACAACTTCCTTGGGCAGCCTGTTTCGCAGCCTCACCACCCTCACAGTAAAAAAACTTCCCCTGTTTCAGTTTAAACCCATTACTCCTTGTCCTTCTTATGCTGAGGACACCACAACTGTACACAATACTCCAAGTGGGGTCTCACGAGAGCAGAGTAGAGGGGCAGGATCACCTCCTTTGACCTGCTGGTCATGCTTCTTTCAATGCAGCCCAGGATACGGTTGGCTTTCTGGGCTGCGAGCGCACACTGGAGCCGGCTCATGTTCAGTTTCTCATCACAGACTGCTGAAACATTTTGAGCATTTTTCTCTTGAATTTTTCTTGAATTTCACTACAAACTCCAAAGTTTTAAAGAACTCTGAATGAAGAGCCAGAGACAGCTGCACACATCAGCATAAAAAGCAGAACAGGCAGGGGAGAAAAAAAGGCAACCATACTCTCTGGAGAGCAGAACACGTAATTACATTCAACTGAACTCTTCTTCCCTTATACGTATTCTACCAGCAGTGGCAGGGCTACATTTCAGTCCTGACCTCTAAAATGTATCAGATACATATCTGCCAAAAAGCATAATTTTCTGTCTCTATACCTGTGGACACACTCTGCAAGGTCTCAGCTCCTGTGTGGCCCGACAACTGGGGGATGCCTCCTTCACCTGTGTCCGAGTGAAAGATGTGCCACATGGATAGTTCAGAGGTAGCTGCCCAGCTCTCCTGTAGCAAGAAATATGGTCTTATGGCTGCTCCAGACACAAGTCTGAAATTTGGGCATCCTTGTGATACCAGCAAGCTAATGCCAGCATGAAATATGAAGCAGATCCTTAATGGAAGGAAGTTTTTCGTAGTCTGGGGGCTTTTGAGGGGCTCGGTTTTTAAATAAAAATCCAGTGCAGTTTAAGCAAAGGCCATTAAAGTTTGGGAAGAAGCTGCAATGAATCATAACTATTACAAAACAAAGGCCAAATTTTTCAGAACTGGTTAGTCATTTACCCTAATTTGTAGAAAATGGGAACCCAGCATACTTAAGAAAAATAACTACAGTGTCAGTTGAAGTAACTACTAAACTTCAAAATTATCTGTTGTTTTTGAAAGTTTTGGGAGTCTTACACCTAAGTGTAAGAAAAGTTTGATCTATTTTAAACCATGTGTCCATGTGGTCCTTCTGTCAAGTTATTCTTATTATTTGGCTTTATTTGCAAAACAGATGTAGGGGGAACAACCACAAATAAAATCAAAGAATGAGGTTTGGATTATGTAAGCCCTGGAGGGTTGAATTAACATAACTTTTATAATGTGTCTAGAATAATTTTGTCTTTTTCCAAAGTTAGCTGCCAGCAAAATTTACACACTAACTCATCTATTGGATTCCTTTGTTATAAAAATTACTAGTTAAAATGGATTACCTGTAACTACCAGCTTCATATCTCTGAAGCTGAAGATTCAGCATATTTCTCTAAGGAAGTGAACTGCTCCACTTTTCAGAGAAGTAATTACAAAACCATAATTTTCCTTCTCCAATTTAAGCATGTATTAAAGCTGAAATAGTAAAGTCCATTTCAACCACATGCATGTTTTGTGGGCTTTTATTGCAGTTTTGCTCTTTTTTCTGCCCTGTAAATACTCTATCAAAGATCTACTTTAACTGATGCAGCAGAGTGCTTATTTGGCAAGATTGTAATAAGGGATCAAGTGAAATAAAGGCTTTCAGCCTTTTGACTGAAATAAAAAAATATAAGTTAGGAAGAACACTAAACTGCCCTACAGATTCAGAACTGGAAGGAGACAGCCTGCAGGTTCCCCAGTGCCTGATTATCGGGCAGTGTTTTACATCCCACACTCCTTCGGGGCTGCTTGTGCCTGCCACCCCAGGAGGGCTGTGCTCTGCTTAGGAATAAGCGTAAGCCTGATATTGTAGGCTGTAGTGAAAACCCTACTCCAAACAGCATGAATTAAATGCTGACACTTTGAAATATGCTTTGGAAGCCTTCTACCCTTTTGTTCATCCTATCATAGCAAAACACCATGGACACTGGCATCTTCAAGACATCTAACATGAACAGCATTTTTGCAATCCTAGATTAACATATAAAAATCATCAAGGCAAAATGATTTGTTTACTTTTAGTGATATACATCAGCAGCAGGAAGTACAATACTATAGAGATATTAAAGTATTTGTGCTATGCCTATTTATAAATAAAGATATGTTTACATTATACTTACATACACAAAATGAAGTTCAGAGAAAGAAGTTTTCTATCTGTACTGCCAATTTTAACGAAAACTGCCAGCTACTAATCTTACTTCCAGCAAGCATGCAGCAGGCTTGTGTCACTCATCTTGAAGACCAATATCCAAGCAAGTAGGCTCATGCAGGTGAATTTCATGCCTCCCTCATTTATAGCTATTTATGCTACAGAACATACTCAAGTTTTGATATCCTTACATCTGATAAAGGTAGAAATAAGACAAACTATAATTTGACAATATCAGGAAACATACCCTACTTTCAGTGTTGAAAGGCTGTAAAACAGCTTTATGAGAATTATTGTTTCAGGCATCTAAACTACATCTTGGGTTATAACCTAGGTACATGGAATGAGTAACAAGAGGCACTAAGAGCTGGAGACTCATCTGATTATCTCACATGCCCTGTTGCACCACTGCAGATGAACAACGACACTTGTGTGGGGTTCCTCCACTCCCCAGAGCAAAAAGCATTGAGGGTTTTTGCCTATCATCTCTCCCTTGGGGTGTGGGAATGAAATCAAAGCTGTTCTCAGGAATGGAAAACAGATACCAACATTGAATGGTGTGATTGGTAGGGATTTTTAAATTTGTTTGGTTTTTGTTTGCTTGGGTTTGTTTTGTTTTGGGTTTTGGGTCTGTTTTTTTCTTTGTGCTGAGCACACCCACTCCGCTGGACAAACAGTAAAATCCCACCCCTGGAAGATGGGCCTCACACACACACACACAATTACATGTCTTCTATAGTTTCATCCAGCTTTTATATCCTTATTCTGTGCATAGTCACAATACAGATATTAAGGTTAGCACAAGTGTGTTACCACAGGCATCACTGTGTCTCTTGAAGGCTGCTGGACATTAACAACCCAGCAGATGGTCATTACTCCAAACTCCCCACCCTCCGTCATCATTAATTCAGGAGCAAACTCATTTCAAGGGGCTAGCCCAAATTCATAAAGAACTCATTGTCCTGGCCAAATTAATAGCTTTAGATCTTGCATTACCAGATGTGCTTCAGTGAGACAATAACATTTTAAATTATAATTTGCTGTTTAAAGTCCACTTCAATGTCATTTCTCATAAATATTGGTGCACAAGGCAAACTTTAAAACTATGTACGTATTCCCAAAATAAACACAGAAAACTCTGTATTTTTGCTTTATATTCTAGACAGATTTGGCACAAGTGTCCTCAATTATGCTGCAAACCACTTGATCAAAAATGCTCTACTCTGAGTCTAAAAGTGCCACATAGTCTTTTGAAAGGTTTCACTTCACCCTGAAAATTAATGAAACCTCGACACTGATGTATCCAATAAAGAGACAGGCAGTTATGGTGCCTGTTACATAAGCAACACGATTTAGACTAATAGTAATAATAATAAATAGGACAAAACAAATTTGTCAGAATTGGAGTAGGTCAACTTCATTGATAAGACATCAGTAAAAGTTTTAATACACATCAAATGGGAAACAAAAAGAAAGAGAGGGAATAATTTGTCATGATTTGAGCAATGTCAGGGCTGACATTTGTAATCCTAATTTAAAAGAAAATATAAAAAAAAACCACCACAACAACCCAAACCAAATAGATACAGAACTTTCCAGAGACACTATGCACTTCAGACTTTAATTATATTGTTCTTTTTCCATGGCACTAAACCATATTTTCTTAAAATCATGTATCTCAGAAACTTCTCTTGCTGATAGATTAATTGAAAACTGTCTGTCTGTGTTAAATGCTCTGTTTTCAATAAATTGATACTTTCCAACAAAATATTTTGGCTGAAAAATTCCTAACTGGTTTCACTTTTTAAATCATTCCCCAAGTGTATCATTTCCTAAAGTCAAATGCTTTTCCATACTTAAAATGCTACATTGTATATTTTAAAAGCTATAAACTCACTCTTCTAGTACAAACCAAGGAATATCAACGTTTAAGCCTGTATGTATGAAGGGTATTTTTGCTATTTCCACACTGAAGAAAAATATATAAAAATTATGATTTAAAGGTCTTTTTAGTCTACCTTGAAAACAAGATTAGAAACTACACTTCCAATAGTCTTTAACCTTCATTTGATCACAGGAGACTGCTATACTCAAATACAAAGTATACAACTATGTTTACAAAGTAACTTCACACATCTAAATTACAGACATTCAAGGCCAACCTGGATGTGGTTCTGGGCTACCTGATCTAGTTGAAGATGTCCCTGCTCATTGCAGGGGGGTTGGACTAGATGATGTTTGAAGGTCGCTTCCAACCCTAGCTATTCTATGATTCTATGTAGTAAACAAATATAATCCAAGCTGAATTTACCCTTGAAGTACAGTTTACAGACATAGCTAAAGGAAAGCAGGGCTGAAATGTCTGTGGGGGTGGCAAACACAATCAGGAGGTGACAACGGAGCAAAGGAAAAAGAGGAATATTTTCTTTTTGAAAGTAAAACAAAGAACAAAAGGAAAAATCACAGTTATGTCTCGTCTCAAATACCATACTAATACAATTTTTAATTACAGAAGAAACTCACAAATGAAGAACAAAACAGCATTTGATGTACTGTATTTAGGCAACCAAGGCTAAGTATGCAAAGGTGATTTTCTTTTTTTCATGTATTAAATATTTTTTTAAATTCCTACATAATACAACTAATAAAAATATTTACTTTTACAAAGGGTCAAGTGGACAGAACATAATTCTCCCAGAAGGAAACCAGATGTTTAGTATCTTCAAAGCGATGTTCATACTGATAAAAGCAGTAGCTAATCTTTCTTTTAGAGGTTGAAGTCTCACTGAAGTTTCTTTACTGAACAACTATGTATCAAGCTTTAATACCTGCCTCAACAGAACAAGTATTTTTACATTTTTAATAGGATTTTGGTTTGTGTGTAGAGTTATTAATGCCCCAATACTCAAAGGGCCATCTTTCAAAATTGTGTAAAACAATCTATAGTCCTGCTTTATATCACGTATTGCATCTTTAGCTCAGGATGAAAGAAGTCACATCTGTCCTCAAAGCCAGGATTCCATAATAAAAACATTTTAGCTAACTTCTGTGTAGCAATTTGAATACATTAAGTCAAATAAATATTCAAGTGTTTCACGTGAGTCATGCAAGAGGTGCATCAATGTAGTACTTAGAATTGCAAAAATCTCAAATTAACAGTTGACTTATTTTCTTAAAACTCACCATAATGCATTAAAAGATCCATAAAATGGAATTTGCAAAGACTTGAGCAAATAGATTTGAACTGATTCTGTGGGGTTTTCCTGTATTACTTGGGTGGTGCCATGACTAATATTTAGCTACAACACAATGCTTGCCAACAGATGCAAGATAAGCCTGAAATCCTATGGGGATAGGCTAAATGTTTAAAAGGCTTTGGACGCATGAACAGGGCCTCTGTATATCTCACTCAGAAAGCAAAAGGACTATTTAGTTGCTTAAATTACCCTTACACACACAAAAGAAGACCAGCTTTACCGTTAGAAAGAAGGGGGAAACCACCAAATTTAAAATTGGTTTTCTGGCACCCGGTTTTGCACTTTCTGAAGTTTGATCTGATCGAGGAAAAGCAGCAATTACAGAAGTTTAACCTTATCTGTGCTGGATAATTATGTAGTTGATGACTCCACACTGCCTGAAAATTTAAAGCGAAGGTGAAATTCAGATCAAAGAAAGGGTCACAGTTTTGATGCCCATTTTGCCAACACCATCAGAGCATATGCATCACTGGGGCATTAATTGCAGAATAATCCATTTATGGTATCATGAATTTCGTATTCAGCTACACTGATGTTCGCCTACAGCACAGTATATTCTTGCTCACTTTTCCCACCTCCAGTAGCCATTTTGAAAAACCTGTTTAGCTTAATGAAGGCTGTAAACTTCCAGCTAAACAGCATCTTACGGATACGAAGTCGTTCATCTCCACACCTTCTGTGCTAAGTGAGAGAGATCCTCTCTCAAGAAGGTGGGGACAGAGCAGCTCTTGGGGTAGCAGGTGACAAGAAAGGGCTGAAAAAACCTGCCAATTTTATCAGGCACACGTCAGAAACCCCCAAGAAAGAGGGCAGCACTTCCCAGTGTGCTTACCTTATTTAACCAGCTTCATTCAAGCTCAATGAATTATCAGTTTAAGTATCAGAATATTTAGTATGTGCAAAAAGCAGAGTACTCGCACCTTGCTTAGAAGAAATGCTGCAATTAAATAAGATAAAACCAAAACTAACTAACAAAGGACAACAAAGTAAGTGGTAAGGATTCAGTTTTACAGAGCTCTTTCAGTTGATTGGTTTTAAAGCACTTTGTGTGGCAAGAGAGAACAAGAAGATTCCCTGCCAAGGCACACTCGGTTTGCATAGACCACATCCCACTTTCACTTGCTTCTTCACAATACAGGAATTAGAAGCAAAAAACACATGGAAAAATTGTGGCTGGTGTGTTGCAGACGACCAGCTGTGATACACTCCACTGCTATCCCATATCTACTTCACCCAGCTGCTTCAGTGGCCTCCCCCAACCATTTCCCCAGTCATCTGTGTTCCTCACCTTCAAGTCCCCTTCTCTCAGCCAGACCTTTTTCTATACTTCATCATTCATCTGTCCCCAAAATTTCCCTCTCTGCAGTCTGTAAAGCCAGGTAAGTAGATCCTCCTGGCTCCATCCCTACCACCTCTCCCAGAGGGCAGAAGTTATGCTGCAACACATCAAGCAAAAGATGTTCAAGCAGGAGGATATCTCAGACTTAGAAACTGCATCCTAGAAACTGTCATGAAACCTGCATAAATGCTTCAGCTTTTGAGTCCTTGGTATGAGGGCTATTTTGTTTCCCCTCTTGCCCAGAGGAACTAATTTTCAGTGTGATTTTGGAGAGTTACACCTACAATGCAGTGACTATACTATGAAGACAGGACTCATTACCTACATCATGCAGTCAAAATGCAGAACATCCCAGAAGTCTTGGTAAGATTATCTTTTTTATTATTATTTTTTTTTAATACACTTATCTGGAAAAAATCTAAACAAGACTTCCTGTTCCAGCAAGCAACTTGTTTTCTGCTCTGGCTACACCTGTGACAAAGAAACAACACTGTCACATGTCATCCATACTCCCTCTATTAACTAGTCCTGAACAGGATAAAAAAAAAGTAGTCTTCAAGACAGTGTCGCTGCTCTACAGGATGCTCAGCAGAAAACAACAGATGTGCTATAATCACTCCTGCCCATTCATTTCCTTTCTGTCAGAAGGAAAGCAGCAGCCATCAATTAAGAACCCCTATCTACTGGACACAAAAGGAAGTATACACTTTTCCTTGGTCATTTGACCATAACAATAGAAGATGGCAGCGGGAAAGGACCGACTGCTCTGAGCAAACATCGGGGGGAAGATGGGGTGAGTGAGCTTGTCTTTTGAGATTATTTTTAAATAAAGAATTTTTATTCAATTCCTTAATATACACAGGTTTACAGAATAAATCATTCTTTAAATAATGACAGATTATACAAAATCCTAATTATATTATTCCTTAAATTCTCCAGACAATTCATTTAATGTTTTTCACAGCAGAAAATCCCAAACACATGAACTGACAAGGGAATTAAGCAGCATCTAGAAAGCTATTTCAACAATGAACAAAACCTTTTTTTTTGTCAAATAGTTATCACAATTTTTATAAAACCATTTGTCTAAATGTACTAAGTATTTAGACTTTAAATATGTCAGTGGCATGAGTTATTTGGATTAATATTTTTAAGAAGTCTAGTCGCATCCTTGGATCCTTCTGTTAAAGATTACATTTGCTGGTCAGCTTCATCACTCTTAAGTAGAATGACAGCTTTCATGAAAATGCCAATAACAGAAAACCCTAGAGATGCACTTTATATTATGTTGGTTTCAGTCTGACTACACAAAGGGTTTTGGGGAAACTTATTAATATTGCTAGCTTTAATTAAGGTATTAGGCCCTAATCTAGCATGACAAATTAAAACCAAATATTCCATGGATACTAATGCAACTGCTCTAGGAACCTGGTATGGCTTCCCACAACAGGAAAGCTTTAAAAAGCCTTCACATCGCAACTGGACCCTTATTTCTGCCTTGTACCTCTGCTCCATTGCACATCAAAAATAGAACTGACTTACAGAAAAGCTCACACGTGGGCATACATCATTCCTCTCCACCCCCACACAGATTCGTAAGGCCTCATGCAACAAAAGACATGGCCTAAACAAAGCATTCAGTGATGCACAGATGCTCGAGGAATTCTTTTTTGTGTAGTGACTTTCAGTGTAAACACGCTGCATATTAAAACTCATCCTGAATTGTCAGAACAAAGTATATTGATCTGATGCTTTCTTCTCTGATACAACACATCATGATTGTAAGAGCTGCCAAAGCCCATTTCCATTCTTTTCAAAGATTAGCATATTCTAAACACCAGCTTACTGAAACAATTAAAAATAGACAATATTGTTATAGAAGTCAAATGGATAACAGCAAAATATAAACAAATTTCATAAAATGTCTCCTCCACCACCCCTAGAAGTTTTTCAGAATGAAAATATTCTTAGAACCTCCAGATTTAATTCTGGCACATGAAGCAAATTTGGCAAAATTACTGGTGGTTATTTGGTACAGATTTAATATTTGTCCCTCAAAGCTGTATCTGCCCAAACCACTCTGCTATTGTTTTTACAGAACACCACTCCTCATATTTTAGGTTTCTTCCTTTTTCCCATGGTACTAATTCCTTGCTAAATGCACTTCATCTAGTCCTTGAATGCCTTATCCTGTTAGTTGATACATTCCCACACACTTCAGTTTTGTTGATACAACAATTTTCTGAAGCACTTCACAGTGAACGCTTGTCTGCCATGGATCCCAGAGAGTCTTAGGAAATCCTCTGCCTCTCAGGACACATGCACAAGCCATGTTATCTCAGCTTGCAGAAAAAAAAGTTACTCAAGTCTGATGGTCTGGTTTAGCTTTTCTGTTCATCATGAAAACACATTAAAATTACTGCAATTCAAACCAAGGCCAAGCAGCACACTTAAAATTAAATAGAAATCAGATGAGGAGGGGAGAATTTGTGCAAATAGTTCACTTTCTAAGGTCACTAGGCAAATACTCCACATGCATTTGGATATGCACAAATCTCAAGCTAAATAAATAAATTGATTTGCTCTGTGGAACCTGGGAATGTATAACCCTCAACATCTGTGGACCAAAAAAATTGTAGTAATTAAATACCAGCAAATAACATAGACAACCAGTGTACTGAATTTAGGTCAGGCTGATCATTTTTCTCTGATGTATGTTAAAACATGCAACCCTATTCAAATCTTGCTATTTTTAGAAAATCCTAAAGAGGAATTTCTGGTCTTTCCTCTCTCAGCCTCTGCAAAATGTTTTCCTACTTACATAGACTGTTCTCCCTTGGATCCAAAGGAGAGGAAGATCTCACTAATGTTTGTCAGATGTAAGCTTCAGCTGAATGTTATGCAATTCTGCTAGTGTGTATCCCTTAAAGCTATGCGACCTCAAAGCATTGAATCTGACATAAAGTTGCCACTCTCCTAAAATTTTATAAATATTTGAACACAATTGTATCATCAATACGTACTACAAAATTATATTACAAGCCCCGCAGTCAGTAGGGTAAAATAGTAAGTATTACCAATTAGTGGTCTAATCTAGCATATTAGTATTCCCTCTGCAAGTCACAGAAGCCAGAATGGCAATTAGCATAATGCACTTTAAAAAATTATTATATTTTAAACTAACCCATGCTACACTGGTTTTAGCACTAGCAGTGAAATAGGTTATTTATAAGTCACTGAGTTTATCCACATAGAAGTGTCCATGCTGTCACCCTCAAAGCCCATCACCGAACATCCATTTTCTTCAGAGGGAGGAAAAGACTCCTTTGGGTTGGCACAAGGACTGAGGAGTAAAGAATGGATAAAGGTACCTTGCCTAACATCCTCTTTTTAATATTTTCTGTGGAGTCTGCTGACAGCCCTATGGTGAAGATTTCAGGAATGTCAATTTGTTTCAGATAATCAAATGAGTGAAATCAGTTATTACAATCAGGTTATATTTCCCTGGCATCTAAACCTGTTTTTCGTATGCTTTCAAGTTTCCAGATCCCCCAAGACTTCCAGGTAGTGAGAGTACAAAAACAAAACTAACCCCCTAAAAAAAATAAACTATGAAAGATCAATTTCCTCTCAGAATGACATATAGTAACATAGGAAATATCAGGAGACCACAGAAGTCCCAGATCTCTCAAGCCCCATGGAAAAACTCTTGTTTCTCCATAAGAGTGGCTCTTCTGCTACCAAAAAGGATGGAATCAAGCAACAAAACTAAAACCTACATACTTTTAGCAAAATTTCAGTTACAGAAACAATGCTAAAGCTGAAGACTTAACCTTCCCAACCTGCTAAGGTCCCCCAAAAATTTAATTTAATTAGCATAAAGCCCCACTAGCATGCACATCAAGAAAACCCACGTCTTGCCTAGCCAAGATTTCAGGCCTATACACTAGAGTGACCTAATGTGGATTTGCATACTAAGCAGCTTCATGGTTAACTTAGGTATGTTTACTGAACATCAGCAGTAATCACCTCAGCCAGAGGCACAGAACCCACCATCTTTTATTAAAAATAAAATAAATAAATAAGCTAAAATAATAATTTAAAAATTTGTACCTTGTAGAGCACTTGACAGCTAAATCGACTCTTAGATTAGGCAAAGTGGAGTCACTTTTCCTCTCCTCTGTCAAATTTGTGGCATTCTGAAAGGAGAGTAGGAATTATAGAATTAGAGGAAGAAGCACAACTGCACAGCTCATCAGGGGCTGTACTCACTCCAGCTTATAGCCTCTGAGCCACGCTCCCTGTACTGCCAACCCATTCTGCCTTAAAGAGTAGCTGAATAGAATGTAGCACGAGCTGAATCTGGTTCAGACAGGCTAGACCATCAGATTTTGAATAGGAACTAGGCACTAATGTGATTCTGAAAATCCCATTAAGAGTCTTACCACCTCTGCGAGTGCCTACCTACATATCATTAAAAATCTAGATCAGACAGTTTGTCTGTGGTTGTGTTGTAAGTCTGTGTCAGAGCAGGGAAGTGCTGCTGGGTTCTCAAGCTCTAAACCCTGGAAGCTTCAGGCTATGCTCCTTCTGGAAATTGTTAGCACTGATTTTAAACTTAATTACTTTAATACATGGAAACCTCTGTCCAAATGAACCCTCATTTTCCTGGTGAGCAATAGAAGGACGCATCTCCAGCCATTAAAGCAAATCAGAGCCAAAGGTCACTTTCTGAGATCAGTCTTGTTTCTTTTACCACTTCACAAAAAGCAGCTGTTTAGATACAACTGTGGTGCAGCTTTTTCTAGCAAAATTTATTAACCTATCTTGAAGCCTAAAAAACCAAAGGATTCTTGATTTAACGAGGGAAAGAACTCAATTCCTTTGTTAAATTTGTAACCCTTCCCAGCTTCAGAACACCGACTGAAACATCAAGCAAGAATTGAACAACAATACCTTTTTTATTATTTTCATTTCTCTAAGCCATTGCTTTACATTTGCCTGTTCTAGAGGACACCAAGTTTAATTTACTTGTCCTTCTTAGCTGTTTCTATACTAGGGACTCAGCTAAAGGTGTCAGTGGGGAATCCACAGAAACCAAACATCAAATGTTCCTTGCCCTGAACTTCCAAGAAGCTACTGAATGCAAGACTGGATTTTTTTTTTTTTCTTTTTAATATCACCATAAGGCCTGTTTATATACTTGGAGTGGAAACAGTGCACATTCAGCTGCAATTGATTTCCTGTATGGCAAAATACCTCAAGCATTTAGCTGGCTGGGAACTCTGCAGAGGCCTCTTACCATCACCAGTTTTTTGAGACCAGGAAGCTCTGCCCTATGCTTCTTCTTATGCCAGAATAAATAAAGTCACTACTGAGCATCCAAGCTAATTTGGTCTAGGGGAACTAAATCATAAACAGGCAAAATTTAACATTTCAAAAATCCATTTAAAAATATTGGTGTACTTGGAACTTCAACAGTAATACAAGCAATTCAATCTTGCTAATGTGGCATAATGTTCACCTACAGATGTTTTTTAAATACAAATCTACTCCATCTGAGAGATGCATCAGGGGTTTTTTTATGAAAAATCAATACATCTTCCTCATCCAGTTGCTATATTTAGAGCAATAAATTAACACTACAATGCAATTTAACAGATTAAAAGACTATATTTTTTTCCCTTTCGGTATCACTGAGTGACAATTATAATAACAATTTTATTTACTGCATTTAGGCTTTTTCTGTTCATAACTGAATACATAGAAGAGCCTTCATTAACATTGCTGTGAATCTGAAAAAGGAAACACATGAGTAGTTTTACCGGGATCCTGTGATTAGACTGTAACAGTTGTAACATTCAAATGCCCAACCACCTGACTGTACCTCAGCTTGTAAATTAAGCAAAATGAAAATACAAAATAGGCTGCAATTACCATCCTAATTTCCATTTAGTCCATCCGAGTTTCCTTAGTCTCAAATCCTCCAGAGGCAAAGGACTCAATTTCAACTGCTAAAATCCTTTCTTTAAGAATCCTAGAAAGACATAGACTGGCAACGCAACCACAGCAGTTCGAATATACACACATACATGTGTATACATATGTGTGTATATATCTATATAAATAAATTAAAAATCAGGAAAACAGGAAAACTGAAGAAGCCAAAACTTTTTACAGGGACACTCGTTTGATAGAAGTTTCATCAATAACAGCTTCTTAGTTCCAGAGTAAAATTATTGGCCTAAAGCTGGCAGGTACTTTCTAACTTCTAACTTCTAACAATGGCCTTTCAAAGGGATTGATGACTTCAAACAGGGTCCTTCAGTCACATCCAAATCAATTAAAGCACAGCTATTGGATACTACAGGGTGTTCTTCTATCAACCTTCCTTAACTTTTTCGAGAAAGTTTTCTACAGATCTTGGTATAGTCATACTATATAACAGAACAATCTGTAAGGAAAATGTATTTTTCATCTTGTGAAATTTTGGACCAACTCAGCTGAACAAATGGTTTATTTCTCAAACATTAGTGTAAGAATATTGCGTACTTTTGCACTAGAAACACTATCACAAAGAAAATACATGCATGCCCACTTAAAGGAATTGAGTAACCAATATACCATCATCCCTGCTGTAACCTGGCTCCCGACCGTACTAAATCACATTACACATCCAGACAACTCCGTCCTTACAACTCATATTGTGTATTTAACGTAATAAAATGGTGACAACATGTACTGTATTATTTTAAAACAAATACTCTTGCCAAACAATTTCACATCCTGATCCTCTAAGAAAAGCAGAGAATAAAATTATACTTAGAATTCCCATGTGTAGGATGGCAAACCACTGTGCAGGTCTAATCACTGGTGATGAGGACTAAAGTAAGAATTTATTTGATGTGATCTTTACTGATTTATGTGCCAGTACTTAAATTCCAACTTTTCAGGCCCAGGAAAGCAGCTCGCCTAGTAAAGCATCAAGGGAAGGCCACATATTGCAGTGCCTTCTCATTGCACGATGTAACTGTGATGAATAGACAGATGTGCTGCATCCCAAGGAAACAGATTTATTCCATACGCAGTCAGCTGAGCACTTTCCCAGATGTATTAAGCTAATGTCACAACCTAGGTACATGCAGCTCTCCTAGACTTTCCTTCACTCTACCCATTCACAACAGTGAACAACACAAAGGCTGAGTTGCATGAGAAAGTCAACAGCTAAGAGTGAATCGTTGCCTGAACTCCTCCAGATCATCACTGGTATGACCTCGAACTGTCCCCAGGAAGGAAGTCAGTGTTGGGCAAGTATGGGCGTAGACAAGTAACTCTGACCCACGTACCAGAACAAATCATCTCCTGATATGACAACATTTACAAGTAACAAGTTACAGAAACCAACCCAGTACATTTTTCTGAAATTGTCAGAAGATGGGCATCACCGAGCCTCCGTTAAAAACAAAAGGACTCTTCATGCAATACAGGTATTGAAACAAAGAAGAGCAGAAGGAAAAGGAGCACCATGTGGTGGGCAGACTCCTCAACACTACAAGACAGAGGCTATGAAAAGGCATTCAGATGGCCCTGGCACCCATATCCCCGTGGAAGCTTGAATAGCTGCATGATGCTCACAGCCAGGGTGGGCAGACAAATCTGCCAGGTATATACAGAAGCACTATCTCCTAGAGAAGAAAGATACTAGAAAGCAGCAAACCTTAACTGACAAAGGCTGACAACCAGCTTTACTTCTGAAGACGCCAAACCAGACAGTTGTGATTTTGTTTTTCCAGAATTCTTCCTTGAAAAGCAGACACAACTCCTACCCTAACCAAACAGCATGCAGTGGTGTGTGGAAGAAATTTGTTCTCCTCCAAACCCAACATGTGCATATCATAGATCCCATCACATCAAAGGTTCACCAATGGAGAGTAGAAGAAAAATGCCTATTCTGCTTTGCTTTGACCTTGTGGAAATCCAAGTCAGTGCTTATGCTGCACTTTGGGTGAACAAACTACTTTGGAGGGGCCTCAGGGGTAGAAGAGCCAAATCAGTTGGGTGCATTTGACAATAGGGGTGGTTTACTGGCAGGAGCTTCTGCTGCAGAGTTGCAAGAACCTCTTCAATGTGGTTTCTTTTGGATCTGCATTGTGCATGACAGCAGCAGGACAGCTTAGCTGTGAGACTGAGGAACTCGAGGGATATTGTTGGCATGTACAGCCGTGACCAAGGGAGCACGACTGTGTTGGTAACAGGCCACGCTACCGGAAGAGAATAACACTGCAGATAAAGTGGCAAAGGGCAGGCTGCAGTAATAATCACTAGGCTGAGTCACCCTGCAGGAGATCAGCTCTTAAACTCTGCTCAACATGGCTCATGCCTCAGCAAACCACTCTGTCCTTCACACAGAAAGAATAGTGTTTTCCTGATGCTCTATTCTACGTTTCACACTGGCAGACTTTATGGAAGAGGAAAGTGATTCATGAAGGGAAGGTCTGAAGAAAGCCTAGTCCTTTTCACCTAGAAAATTTGTCAGGCACTGACTCTCCTAAGCACACATCTCTGAAGCCAGTTTAGGAACAATGACATTTAAAACAATGGAGAAACAGAAGCACTGCCCTATAAATCAGAAAGAAACCTCGGAGGTTGATAGGTTATTGATGCCCTCAGGAATTGCTTACTATCTTTTGCTTAATAACAAATCACAAAATTCTACAGTGACTTACCAAAAAGCCTACACTGTGCCTGATACTTGGTGCTACAGGTAGATAGATGTTCAGAAGAGAACTTAATGGCTTTCCCTGGGAAATCTGGGAAAAATTCACAAGATTAAATGAGTTCAAGCTCAGGAGAATGAGTTACTGGAAATGTTACCTTCTTACCACAAGACAGAGACTTCACAGCATAACCAACCTGATAAGGCAAGGATTGTAAAATGCATCCAGCGAGGAGTGCGGGAAGTGGGCCTCTGTGTCTGCAGGACAGAGACAGCAACCTCCTCAAGGTGGCAGGAACACAAAATGATCAGGACTGATCAAATCAGAGGTGACTTCAGACTCACCCAGCATGACAGAGACTGACAATTACCAGAGAAGACTGATGGGAAGGAGAGATTACAAACTTCATATGCTGGCAATGGCTGAAGGAAAGAAAGATGTCTCTCCAAATTCAATAATGATTCATTTTTGAATACATCTTTGTCTACTATTCAAATAGCCCAAGACTGCTGATTCTTCAGAGAAATTAGTGTTTCTGCAACAGGATGAAGTCTCTGATGACATCACTCAGACACTAAAGTATGACAGCTCTCTGAGCAACCACACAAGGTGTGTTATCAGGATAATGAGAAGGAATTGGAAAGTAAACAGTGACAAAGCTTCACAAACACTTCAGTGTGAAGCATGCTAATCTCAGCAGCACCAAACCTGCTTGCAAGCAACAATGATGTTTCTGCTGATGTTAACTTGGTTGCAGTTTAAACAGCAAGTGGAAAGCTTTCTGCATACTGAAGTGATAAAGAAGATTACAGACTTGTATAATAAGTTCTTCATTTCATCCATCTATTTTCAAAATTCCTTACAAAGAATGAACTATAATTTTTGCTTCGTATCAGGTATCAAGGACTCAAAGGATGTTACTTTAGATTGAAGTATCACAGATCAGTGGAAGCAGCAGAAAGCAAGTAATTCTGCCACTGTACTTCTGAAGTGCATTGGAACCTCAACTATGACCTGGGCTTACTGGGAACACCACAAAAAAAAAAAAAAAAAAAAAAAAAAAAAAAAAAAAAAAAAAAGGAAAAAAAAAAAAAAATAGAAAAAGAAAAAAGGGAATAAAAGAAATACAGCAAGTTGGTACTGGAATGTGGCAATCACAACACAGCTGCAGCACACTGTATCTAATCTTAGGGGACATGCAGCGGGGGAAACAACTGGTAAATATTTTAACAAAGAAGAGTTTACAGGAGGCTAGTGAGGGAAACTTGTCTGTGTTTACAGATAACTCCACCTAACACAAGCAGAAGTATGGGAGAAAGTACAAGCACTAGAGCCTATGCATTATGACTAGGAGATAGAGACTGCTCATGTGGGCTTATTAAAAGGCAGAAGCTGACCTTGAAGCCCACACCCAGATGACGATACTGAAAGATGTCAACTGTGACCATGAAAGGAAGCTGGCTGTTCCGCTGTGCCTGACGGCGCTCCTCAGGGCAATCCAAACAGCCTTCTATTTCCTGAGCCTAGGCATCAAGGTTTTATCCATAACATCTCTGAGTAGACAACTGAGCAGGTGATCCACTGTTCCCACGACACCCTTTTTACCTCTGCTCAGTAATTCCAGTGAGAGGATGCATGCATCCAATCAGCACAAAACATCAGCTGCATGATACTAACACCTGGGGCATGATCTTGAAATGTCTGAATGGATATGAATGTTCAAATAGTTCAATGTTAACATTCATCAGACTAGGTTTTAAAACATCTGGGCAGGGCTCACATGCATGTTTCTACAGGACAGATGCTTATGGGAAGAAGCTTGGCACCACTTGCAGCCTGAAAGTCAATGACAGAGCAGGCAAGCAAGACTTATAGGATTCAAAGATAATTAGCACTACTAAAGTCAAGTTTGCGTGGGAAACAGCTACCAGCCCAAGTTATACCTGTTCACTACACTTAAACACACATGCAACTTCCACTAGGATAACCACCCGTGGTCCCATAGAGGACTTGGAAAAAGGACCAGCAGAGCTCATGCTGAGGAAGGAAGGAAGGAAGGAAGAAAGAAAACAAGTCAAATGCATCAAGTCTCTATTCTAGATAAACTTTTAAACCAACACCTTGCTCTATATCTTCACAGCAATGCTCTGCATCATGATCAGAACACAGGCAGTGAACACCCCCATTACTCAGCTCCTTCAGAAGGCACCCCAGTCAGCAGCTGACAGTGGTTTTAAGCAGCTTGTGTTTTTGCTTGGACAACTGCTTTTTTCAGGCCCCCTCAGTTAAGTATCAGTAGCTTTTCCCTTCATTTCCTTCCCCAGTCCACCCTGAGTAGGCCCCTTTCTTTTCCTCCACTTTCCTCTAATGTAATCAAATTTGCAGTTAAATGTAATTTAGACCAAGTTCATATAAACTCAACTTTTGGTGAATCAGACTAGAGAAACCTATCTGATACAACAACCACAACTAAAAATATTATTTATATCCTTAAAGTGATTTGAGAAACTTTTAACACTATGACATACTGTTTGGAAATTGAATTAGCACAAATAGGCTTTGCTGATACTTTATTATTTAATCAGTTCACATTCATCTCTTGTATTCTTAACCACATATATAAAAGGCTCCCATACTTCCAATCACTTCCAATCCACCACTGCACTGGTGATATGCCTAAGACTGACTCAGAGTCTTCATTCACTCTGCTCCTGTTGCCCCCTCGGTTCTCAGTTGCACCCACTCGCACTGATGCACGATGTTTTTCCAAAGCCCCAGGTCTTGGAACCGTGACATCTCATGGGAATTTCAGCTTTTCTTTCAAAAAAGAAGTTTCTGTGTATTACAGTTACAACAAAAAAAGCTGGAAAATATTACTTTAATAGCCTAAAAAAATGAAAGGAACTGAATAATATTTCAAGATTAATGGTTAATAAACCAAACACACAAGTTTGGGAAGTCTGAGCCATTATTGTGGTGGGGAGGTCACTGTTTGGGACTGGTGACACAGCACAACACTTTAGGTAGTTTTGGTTAGTCTCCCAGAATGAGAAGCTTAATCAACTATTAAATGAGCAGCTATTAGAAATGTCTTGAAAAGCATCCTTAACAAAAAAAAGGGGGGAGGGGGGAAAGGGGAAAGAGGGGTAGAATTATAGGTTCTATGTTGTCTGCATTCCCACTTTACAAGAATAATGCTTTCTTCTAGTTTTTCCCTCATTGCCAGTCCTGCAAACTAGAACTCTTTCTGTGTAATCACAGTAACGCAAGTTCTCAAAACTAACCATTCAGCATCACCTCTGCAAGTCTTTCTGCCACTCCAGACTTTGCTGAGGGCTGCAACAATTATTTTTCCCCACTTAACACTACAAAAGCAAAATGCTGTTTAGCGTAAGTAGTGGTAAGACATCTTCATTGTCCCCACAAGAAAAAATTCCAGCTTATTATGAGGGCTGCCATACACAATCACAACTACTTCAAATGTCTTCAGTAGACATTACATTACTGAGTTGGATTTTTTCATATGCCATTATTTAATCTTCTATTATGTGTTCTAGCTAAATATTTGTGCACTACACTATGCCTCTAAGAAATTTATGACAAAATAACTTAAAGCCATAACTAATACAATATGTCAATAAAATGTGTTTCTGTAACACAGCAATCATCCTTCTTGACACATGACTGAATACAAAAGGGAATGCACATCAAATTAACTCCTTTGTGCTAACTTGTAACTGCCGCGGCTTTATAGACATCTAATCCAAGAAACACTTCCAATCAAAGTTCTGCAAATGGCTCCCTTAATCATCAGATTGGATGTTTCAATTATTTCTTGACCCAGTGCATCTGACCCTATGGACTTGGGGTATGTGACAGGGCCATGCTGAGCATTATCTCCAGCTGCCACCCAGCAACATGGTGCCTCTCGTCTTTATGACCCCATGCTCAAAAACCCAAGAACTGCAGCTCTGGCTTAGATGAGGAGAGAGTGCCCAGCAATCGCTACAATGGCAACCAAGCATGAGGGAAACAAACAAAACCCAAGAGTTGAATGAGTCTTTGGCATACTTTAATAAGTGTGCAAAATATCTGTTAAAGGTTGATATTTGGGACTTTTTAAAGAGTAATTAAGAGATAAAACAAAAACAAAAAAAAAACCCTGTCCATTCTGAGTTCATGTAATCTGTAGTAACCTTACCTAGGAATTGCTTTGGTGTGGGCTGGTCTTTTTAAAATACTATTACAAAGGACACGCTTGAATTTTAGAGATCATACCTCTGTTCAAAGACTTCTTTTCTAATAGCGATATCTCAGGCTAATCTGTGGAACTATTCTTCAAAATAACAGCAGATTTTGTAACTGTATTCTTGTTAGTCCTGTCTTTGGGTTGATTTCAAAGGCTACAAGTTGCATATGTGATGCTATCACAGAGCTTTGGCTATCCCTGGTACCAATAATCTTTTCAGTAAAGTAAAATGATAGAAGCCACAATCACAATAACAGTTCTGTTCATGTTATATGGTTACAGAGAACATATCAGTTTTGCACTGCAGAGTTTGCATTCAAAGACAATAAAGCACTGGTTCAAGTATGTGTCATCATCAGTTGCTACAGCCCTACCTAGTTAGCTGGGTTTAAAAAGCCTTTCCTGAATTGAAGCCAAGAAATCACATGCATAGGAAAAGCAGAGGACAGGTATATGGCAACCCAAACAAATGCACAGGAAGAAGCTTTCAAACACGCACACTGTTCCAAATGACTTAGCAAAAATACTAATACTGGTGCCAAACAAAAAATTGCATCATTGAAAGGTTCAACCACACCAATCTATACAAATAACAGCAGCAAAAAGTACCACAAACTAATGACTTACCTAAATTACTTATTAAACAAGTAAGAAGATATTTTCACTTCCCTTCTAGCTTTAACCTTTTAGGTCACAACATAGGTTTAAAATAAAATAAAATAATAATACACAAAACACAAGCCCCTAAAAAAACCCAGACAAATAAAAGCACTACCAAAATGAAAAACACCCCAAACAACACATCACAGTCAGCTCCAAACCTTTTCTACTGTGAACAGTTTAGACCAAGGGCTTGTAATCAACCATTTTAGGCCCAAAGTATGCCTTTGGACAGTTAACTTGTATTCTCACATCCTGCTCAAGGAAGAACACATTAGCACATGTCCTGAAATCATGAGAGCTGCCAACAAACTAAGTTCCCTACTTGAAGATTTCCAAAGCTGTGCATTCTTAACATCCACCCTTACTTAAAAATCAAGGCAATATTGTCTTTGCAAGATGCTGCCGAGTAAGACTGTTACAAACCAATTGGACTACACACCTATCTTTTCTTCTTTTTCTTTTATGAAAATCATAAGTAAAACAAGGAAAATGACACATTAACACCTAGCATTAGAATCATGATATGCCTTTGCATGGATGCACTCAGTTGTACAGCCACAGGTCGATGTTGTTTGCCCAGGGCTCCCTAGGTCTGTGAGAAAAAGCCAGCATTCCTGTAAGTTACACATTTAAAACTGAACCTTTTATCAGAGTGCTTTGCGTCATTTCGAGTTTGCCAACTGAGAACACAAAGGAGAAACAGAAAGTCAAAGTTTAATGGCTAAGCATCTGCATGGACCTGAGAACAATACCAATATTCATTAAGAGGCTGATCTCAAACTGCCATCTCATATTTTCAAGACAAGCACCCTATTAATACATTTTCTAACCTTAGCATAACTCTTATGGTTTCATCGCAAAGCACCCACACACATTGGTAAAGAGAGTTCCCAAAATTATGACAGCTACGTGCCACACACACCAAAAAAAAAAACCAGTATTTAAAAATAAATCTCAAGGAAGCTATATATTGTGCCTTGCCAACCACAGTGAATGGCACAGCCAGGAGCTGCTACAGCCAGATTTAGCTTTGTACAAGCTAACAGGATTCCTTTATAAATTTAGCTAGAGGCACAGGCAACAAGCGCTTGTGGAAATTTGAACCGCAACTCTCCAGCAGGAAAGATTGTTCCCTCCAAGAATGAAACAGTAGCAAAAGAAGACTATTAGTAGGCTCTTATTACACAGCTTTCAAAACACCTATAAGTCATCAAGTTCTCTAGGCAGCATTATTAAATTGCTGAAGTACCGGCAAACATTAAAAGAAAAAAAAGCAAGGACACGGCTCTTTCTGAGCCTGCCAATTAATAATTAAAGGGGGGGAAAAAAAAGCCAACTAAAGAGAGACCGTATTGGAAGCCAGCTGACTGTACAGCTAAGTTTGTTTCAGGTTCTTTTCCCTCGTACTTGGAGCACTCTGGCTGGTGAAGAAAGAAGGAAACGAGTGCCCCGGGTCTGTCAAGCCTAAGCGAAGAATAAACTCTGAAGGGTTCTCATTCTACAAGAGGGACAAGGACTGGGACACGGAACCCGCAAAGCGGGGAAGAGACAAGGGCAGGAAATGGGGAAGTGCATCCAAGGTCCCACGGGACTGGAGGACACTGCTTCCAGGGTCCCACAGGACGCTGCTCTGTCCCATTGCCTCTCCCTCTTCTTCCCTCCGCAGGATAAACGTTCCTGGCACTTAACGACAAGATTAATCACATTTTAAACCCTCTTTAGGCCACGCTTATCCCAATCCAATTAGCGATACTGTAAAACACCAAAAATGAGGGCTTTTTTGGAATAGAGTTTCCCAGACGACAGAGGTTTGCTAAAGCATCTGCACAAAGCCTGAAACGCCGCACGGGTTCATCGTATGTTAACAGAAACACCTCATCCCCCCGCCGAAAGTCCTCGCTGAAATCCTCACACCTCGGCTAAGCCGTTCGCTCCCCGGAGCGGCCGGACACAAAACGCTGCCGCGGGCAAAGCGAGCGACGGGCGATCGCTGCTGGAGCCCAGCGCACGGTGCCTGCTACTGCCGGAGGAGATGGCAGAGAAGCGGGGCTCGCACAAAGGCTGCGGGCGCAGAACGCCCGCTCCCCTTCAGACACCCTGGGGCCGGGAGCTGGGGCCGCCGTGCCCCGCATCGCATCACCCGGGCTG
>NW_009919895.1:0-7814 GCF_000696875.1 Nestor notabilis
GGAGAAGGACTTGGAGGTGGTGATGGATGAGAAACTCTACATGAGCTCCCACCAATACAATAAAATAACAGCTGTCCTTTTTAAGTAATACAAGCATTTCTCTTTACTGAATGCTAGTGGTGGATAAAAGATTTGGAGGAAATCAATACTCAAAGGGCTTTACTAAAGTCTAGGCAGACAACATCCACAGCCTTTCTCTCATTCACTTAGCAGATCATCTTGTCATCAAAGGAGATCAGGTTAGTCAAGCAGGACCTGCCATTCATCAACCTATGCTGACTGGGCCTGATCACCTCTTTGTCCTCTATGTGCCTTTGTGCCAATTTCAGCTGTTCTCTACATTTAGTCTATATTTGAGATGTATTTGATGGAAAAAGATATGTACATACACATGTGTGTATACATAAGCATACACACTTCTTTGTATCCATCCTGTTCCCCACCTATTAGTCTTCCTATGGAGAGGAAGGAGAATTGTTTAGTTGTTTGGTTTTTTTGTGCAGCTGCAGTAATTAGACCTATCACAATTACAAACAAGATAGAGGATGCGGGTTTTACAGGGGTCAGACGCATCTCTGTGGCTGTCATATGAGCATAAAAATAGCAGCCTCTGAAAAACAGTAGGCTTCTCAACTATGTGCAAGGCTATTTTGTGTCTGGCCAGTGCTCAGCACTATCAGCACAATGGGCATCTCTTCTTCCCACAGGTTTAGATTTTGACTAGTATCCTGATTGGCACCTTCAGGCATTTTCCTATTAAATAATGTTGTTGATGAGCCCAGGTTCCTTGCAAGACTAGCACTGTTAGGATTATTATTCGAAGATGGGAGGAGAGGCACAGTTGTGCAGTGGCTCAGCCCTCTCTAATGCTCACTAGAGAAGGAGTCTTCCCCCCTTCCCTAGTGCCAGCTTAAACTCCAACAGGATTTGGTTGTGCCCCACATCCGTAACACTAATTAAAAAAAAAAAAGGCAGATTCACCAGCAGTAATGGATCTGCTACACTTTTCGGTACAACAAAGCACGCTGCTATCAGAGCTGTTCCTTGGCGTGCAAATGAAAGGTGCCAGAAGTGCACCTTTTTTTACAAGCAGGTCATAAAATTCTACCTGGGGAGTGGGATCCTGTGGGAGCTGTGGGTGCAGGTGGGCTTAAAAGGGCAGGGAAGCCCCACACAAATGCCTGCCCAGGTCTTCTGGCAGCAGCTACTGCAGAGCTGCCACACAGTCTGGAGTGGTCCATATCCCCACTGACAGACCAGAGCCACTGGTTGGTCACTGCAGTCCCACCCCATCTTGGTAGAGGAAGAGCAAAAGGAAGCTAAGGGAGAGAGACTCATCACATGCCAGTATCTGACAGAAAAGTCCAGTACCAGACTCACTCAGGTAGATCTAATTCCCCACTGTGAAGTGTAGGCAAACAGATGTCCACAAAGCAGTGTGAAATATGCCTTGGGGGAAAGACTTTGCAGCTACTCTCTCCACCATGCACGCAGCATGGATGTATAAGCAGCACAAAGGTGACTGTCAGGTGCATCAATTTCTCAGTGTCTGCAAGGAGGCACCATGCATATAAACTACAATGTGCAGGGCTACACCTGCCCCAGGGGCGTAACTCCCTCAGTGGCTGATTCATGTGAGACAGTTTGTTGTTTCTTCTGAAAGCCCAGCTCCAGTAGTGTTTGATGCAGGTGAAGTTTTGCTTTCACTTCTCTTACAAACAACAGTACACGCTCTGTTTTGGTTGGGAGGTAGCTCTAACTGTGGCGTGAGTGATGGGGAGGGGAAAACAGGCAGCCAGGTATTGTTAGTGTAGGATGTAACTGAAAGCAGAACCTCCCTGTTGTGTGGTGCTTCTGGATAAGACAGGGTGACCAGTCTGCCCTCTTCCCCAGGGCTGCTGCTTCACACCATAAGTAAATCCACGCCTATTCCTGGAAGCAGTCTGGAGGGCTACAAGGATGCCATGAGGTTATGCAGGGAGAAAATTAAAAGAGCCAAAGTCCAACTCGAAATTACTCTGGCTACCGCAGTAAAAGACTATAAAGATTTTTTCTTAGGAACAAGGAGGAGGAACAAAACTAGGAACAAAAGGAGGGCTAAGGAGAATCTCCATTCTTTATTGGATGTGCAGGGAGGCAGTGACAAATGATGAGGAAAAGGCTGAGGTACTTAATGCTGCTTTTGCCTCAGTCTATGATGGTTTTTCAGAGGCTGCTATTTTTATGCTCATATGACAGCCACAGAGATGTGTCTGACCCCTGAAAACCCTCATCCTCTATCCTGTTTGCAATTGCAATAGCTCTAACTACTGCAGCTGCATTAAAAACAAAAAACAAACAATTTTTCTTCCTCTCCACAGGTTTAGAAGACTAATAGGTGGGGAACAGGATGGATACAAAGAGGTGTGTATGCTTATGTATACACACATGTGTATGTACATATCTTTTTCCATCAAATACATCACAAATATAGACCAAATATAAAATCATAGAATGGTTTGGATTGGAAAGGACCTTAAGATCATCTAGTTCCAACCCCCTGCCGTGGGAAGGGACACCTCACACTAGACCAGGTTGCTCAAAGCCCAGTTCAGCCTGACCTTGAACACTGGCAGGGATGCAGCAACCACAGCTTCTTTGGGCAACGTGTTCCAATGTCTCACCACCCTCATAGTAAAGAATTTCTTCCTTACATCTAAAGTAAGTGTCCCCTGTTTAAGTTTTAAGCCATTATTCCTTGTCCTATCACTACAGTCCCTTTCCTTGTCCTATCACTAAAGAGTCCCTTTCCACCATTCTTGTAGGCCCCCTTCAGATATTGGAAAGGTAGTAGGCGGTCTCCACACAGATTCTCATCTCCAGGCTGAACAGCCCTGACTTTCTCAGTCTCTCTTCATATGGAAGGTGCTCCAGCCCCCTTATCATCCTCATGACCCTCCTCTGGACTTGCTTGTACGGAGAACAGTCAAAATAAAATAACATACCTATTGGCATAGAGTCACTTGTTAGATGCTGAAGTCAATCACACTGCACCAGCAATAAGCTGAAAGCAATAGAAACAAATAAATATACAATTTTATGGTTTTTTCCCCCTCCTACTTAATACAGATTGCAAGTGTATTTAAATTCTTCAACCTACTTTCAAATTTGAAGCAGCAGCATACATTTGATTGTGGCGTGAAATAAAGCATAACACTTCAAAATGAGGATGTGTAATAATTTCAGAAGCCTGCTTTTCCTTTTGTAGATTATAAATAGTACCAGGCTTCAGTCCAATTTCCATTTCAGTGAATATTGGGGAGGTGAGAGGAAGTGTTTATTTTAGCAACTGGGCAAAACAAAATCATTTTTGTTCAAAACACAGAGGCTCTGAGAAGGCTCCACAACCACCAGTTTAGCATTGGCCAGACACCTGGCAGACCTGAGGGTCTATGTTGGGTGCCTGGGAACTCTGGCAGGGTTTGTCTGTGGGCATGGGATGGTCAGAGCTGTGCTCAGGAAGTCTTTTGCCTCACATCTTTTGCAAGCTGTTTGATCTGAACTGGTTGAAAAGGTCCAGGAAATCAGGTGACCAGGACAAAACTGTTCTCACAAGGCAGTTATCCTTCCTTTTTCAATAGCTTGATTCTATATATAACAGTATATAATTTATTCTAAACTTGGTGATGTCCTGTAAGACTCTCCTTGTTGTTGTTGTTGTTATTATTATTATTATTCCACAGGCTTCAGACTGGACCTGATGCTTTTGGGACCTCAGCTGAACAGGACAGAATTGCAGAACAGCTTCTCAGGATACATTTATCCTAGAGCAACAATTATTCTGCGTTTATTCAGGAATGGCCTGTGAGCTTCAGACAGTGTGGGTAAAAATCCCTTCCCTTCAAACAAGGGCAGGTAGACTGGGTCTTGATCTGAGGAGAGTGTTTGGGTATTTTGGGAAATCTGTGGTAAATCATCTGTGGGAAATCTTGCGGTGGCTGTTTTAGAGTCCTTGCCAGCTGCCTGCTCTGTACCTCTGCCAGAGATCATCACTGTCCTGGAGTGAGTGAAAGGAAATCTTCCATGGGATCCTGTGCCTGAGTTCAAATCACTGAGGAAGCTGCTTTGGTCTAATACCGGCTTTTGCCTGACACACTAATGTGTGTGGACCTCTGCCAGCCCTGTCATGGAAGGAGCAGGTGGGTATAGGGTGATGAATCACCAGAAGGCTGAGGACCAAAATCATCTTCCCCTACTACATCAAGGTTCATCCCCACTTCTCTGGAGAGATGCTGTCCATCCCAGGCACAGCTCCTGTGAGGAATCTACCATATCCACAGTAACTCCAGTTTCCTGTGGTATCTACTTTGATGTCTCATTGTCATTGAAAAGCAACAAGGAATCCATTTTACTTACCTCTACTCTGCTCTCTCTCTTCCTTTTGTGTCTGTGTTTTTTCTAGCAGTAGCTGCTTATGTGCAGTTTCTAACATTCAAAGAAGAAATTGCACACTTGGGCATGATGTGAAACCTCTCCCTCAAATACCTTTCTTCTGTGTTTATCCCTACAAATATCAATTGCTAAAAAAGCAGATGGTCTTGGTATATAGACTTTATTATAGGTAACAGAAGAGAGCCTGTAGCAGATGAGAACATGCAGTGCTCATGGTTTTGTAAACGGCCCAGTGTTATTTTGAAACTAGGAAAAGGAAAGGTCTGGGAAAGCTGAGACAGGCCAGAGGTTTAAATGCAATTCACACCATCAGGCACGCCATACAGTAACCTTGCTTGATGCCTGCTCTGTTTCTTGTCTGTGGATAATGGAAGATGGCACTGCCAGAGGATAATCATAGAATCATAGAATAGTTTGGGTTGGAAAGGACCTTAAGATCATCTAGTTCCAACCCCCCTGCCATGAGCAGGGACACCTCACACTAAACTATGTTGCCCAAGGCTCTGTCCAACCTGGCCTTGAACACTGCCAGGGTTGGACAACTTGAGCTATTAGCTCTATGCTATTGGCAATTTCTTCCAGTCTTACTCTGCCTTCTTGCCTCTTACCAAGACCGTTTCTTTTTCTTTTGTCTGAGTGGTTTGTGAAATACAAAGAATATTTATATATTCTCCCCTCCAGTACAAGCACTCCAATTGCCAGCTCTGTGTGTGCATACACCAATGTGTGCATTGTGTTCAAGGATTGTTAAATGTCACATAACCTAAGCAGAGCATTTCAGTCACGTGGTGCTGACAAGCTTGACTCATGCATAGCACATGCCTTTCTTTAGCTCAAAACAGATGTTTCCCTTGACAGATCCCTTTCTGGATTCCTGAAAATAAAGTTATGTAAAATTTTGAGGTCTTGGTTTGTTTTTGTTTGGGTTTTTTTTTTTTTTAAATAGCTTCAGGTTAATAAGTTCCTTCCCAAACTGAATGGGAGATGTGAAAGATAGCAAACAGTTGTGTTTGAGTTATTGATCTCTTCGCTTTCCAAAATAAATTATATTAAATAGTTGTTCTCAAGGCCACGCCTTTAATGAGAAATACTGCTGTGGCTACATTTCCCTCTTCTATAATGCAAAGGCCCTGCAGCTGAAACCCACTTAGGACTGGGGATGTCATCCTTTCTCATGACTGGAATGCTCCTGATGCTCAGCATCTTCCTTGCAATGTTATTCAGACTGAAACAATAATAATATTAAAAAATCATATGTTCCCTGGCTTATCTGGCTGCATGTCAGACTTGGTTTGAGCACTCTCATGCAGACAGAAATGACTCTCAGGAAATGATTACCTAGCACTGGGCTGGTGAACTTTGCTACTGGATGACCAAGTTGATTGTTAAAGGAAACTGGGTTTTTAAATGGTTGACAGGAAAATTAGGTGAGAGACTGAATTGTCATCTGTTTGCATTGTGCATAATGCTTTTTGAACAGAGAAGGTTAGACTTGAACAAGCATGCCATACTGAATCAGGAAAAAAACCCATTATCAGCTAAACTGCTTACATGCCTGAGGAAAAGGATGTTTTCCAACAGAAGAAGTTAGTCCTGCATCTTCAGCACATATTTCACTTTGCCTTAAAAGGAAACAGACACTGTTTTGAATTAAACGAGATGTTTTCAGAATTATGTACATGTGTTTCACTTGTATGGGATTCATAAAAGAAGAATTGGGGGAGAACATGGAGGGGTTAAATATATTTCTGGCTGCCAACACTTCCAGGTAATTTAAAAAAAATTGGCTTTATAGTTGCTCAGTGTGCCTGTCAAGTACTTTCTTCTGCTGTTTAGATATCCCTTGTGGAATATGGGACCATGAAGGGCTCTTGTATCTCTCTTCTCTAAGTCAGTAGAATTGCCAGTCTTTTTTCATTGCAACTCATTGCTGTGATGACTCATACGGATTCACTCACAGGATATACCAGATGTGTATGACTGAGTGCACTTACAGCAGGAAATAGAGAAATCTGTGCTGTGGTGAGCTTCGCTGTGCACTGCTGCCTGGCCTGTGACTGCAGTGGGCTCGTTTCAGTGCTCAGCATCTATGGGAGGCAAGGACTGGCCAAAGCCACGTCCTCTGTGGTTTTCTTGAAATACTCAGGAACTGCTCCTGAACCTCACAACCATCAGACAATGTTGCAAAATCTTCTCTCTGGTTCTTCAGAAGCAATGGCTTTCATTTCACTAAGGCCTTTGAAAATGTCACTGTCAAAGTAAAGGAGCTGATACTCTAAATTGTGAATCATCATGTGAATATTGCTTTGTCAGAATTCCACTTGCATTTATTGATTCTGTTGTAGAGTTACCATGGCTTGAAGACCACAATGAGAAGTTCAGCTGCATTCCTGGATAAAGACAGACATACTATCTAGAGAAGGATGCTGAAGATCTTATCCAAGTTTAAAATAACCTCAATAAATTCAGTACACAAACACTCCTGGAAGGATCACATTTGCAGCTAATAACTGCTGTTGCCAAGTTTTAAAAAGAATTCCTCCTCCACATAAAACATCTATAAAGATGATGACCATGTTAGATACTTGGATTGATTTTATAAGTGGCAGTGCAGGTGAGTCAGACTGTTCCCATTACAGCTCAAACTTAAAATAGCTTGCTGTAAATAATCTTTTATGCTTAACAAAAGCTTGTACAATTCATGATAATTAATTCTTCACCCACACTGACATTCAAAAGGCTGAGATAATTTCTGGTGTTGTCTGGTTAAGTGTGATGGCATGTCCAGAGGAATTACCGAAGACTGGCATTTTTGAGATAACTTTTTGTGTTCTTAAGAGCCAAATTCATCACTTTTGTAAATTGGCTTATTTCCTTCAAAGTCAGCTGAGAATTTCTGAGAACAAAAAGTTTATTAAAAGTGTTACAGAAGGCCTGTGGGTTCCCTTTTTAAGAGGCAAAATCAGCTGGTCTGTAAAGGTCATATTGCATGTCCCTGCTCTGTGGGCACAGCGTGGGACAACTCCCTCGCACTCAGACCGCAGCACAGCCGATGAACAAAGTTGTAAAGTGTTAAGACATGCCCAACAGCATCTCCCAATGTAGCAGAGCAAAACAACCCTATCACTCCTTCTTTGCTATTTTAAGTGCAATTGTCTCCACTAAATTCCATCAGCCACAGCCTTTCAGAAAGAAGGGAATATGTGATCTTTCAGCATGTCTGTGCTCCCAGACACCCTGGCAAGAACCTGTACCTGCTTTGCATTATTACAGATGCCAGGGATACCAGCAAATACATGGAAGCCCCTAGAGATTTCTTGCTTCTGCAAGTATTAATGGTTTGCACCATTGTGGTGACACAGGCTGTAGAACCCCTCTTCTCT